>NC_056730.1:1140064835-1140222335 GCF_019279795.1 Protopterus annectens
ATTTGAAGTCATTAAATAACGACAGACATTTGAGTTTCATATCTTCCAGACAGTGCATGCTAATGTAAAATCTGTTATTCTAGCACCTTTCTAAGTTTACAAAAGCAATTGTTATAACTTTCTCCCTGATATTAGGCCATTGTCCCACATTATTTTTGGCTTTGTACATATTGTTTGCAGTAGCAGATTGAGAGTTATGCATCCAACCTCACTTAACGTTTCATGCCCTTCATGACACTGAAATTATAGACCTGGAACATATGGATAGTCACTATGCAGGAGCTGATTGAGATATGTCACCCTCATCTGCAGGCCCATAGAAGTGACGGAATACCTATCCCTGTGGATGCTGAGGTAAGTATGGCTTTGAGAATACTAGCTACAGGGATCTTTCTGTGACAAAGGAAACATGGCAGGGGAATCACAGGCATCTCCCTCAATGGATACTCCACCAGTTTGTTGATGCCAGGCTGCAGCATCTGGAGGAGTATATGTGATTTCCTTGCACCATAGTTGAGGGAGTCAACAGTATATGTCACTGTTATGATCCAGCTCATTTCCTTGAAGTAGTGGGGCCCATAGACACCACCCACATTGAAATAAAGGCCCCACGGTTCCACTTAATTAACCACCAGGTGGTTTATAATGCACAAGGTGTAATCTCCCAGGGAGTAACACATGTGGCACACGTGATGTATCCCAAGTTTGCAAGGGGTGTTTCTCCCAACAGGCATATTGTTGGCAATGCAGTATATGTCCTGAAGCTATGGTTGATGATACCTATTAAAAATTCACAGACCAGTAATAGACAGTGGTTACAATAATGCCCTGTTGCAAACCCTAGGTCATTGCTTAGCATGCGTTTGGCCTGTTCAAAGCATGATTTTGCTTCATGGATATATCTGGTGATGTCCCTGGGTCATGTACTAAGATATTGAGGAAATAGTTGCAGCAGGAAGTACACATACAGGTGTGACATGTCTCACCACACCAAACAGAGGAGGTTGAATACAATAAGCAGACAGTGGAGGAGCCAGAAGGAGGGCATGACTATGACAGATAAGGGCTGGTGCTCTATCCAGTGACACTGGCAAAGAGGCAGCAGCTGATTCATAACTATGGGCCAGATTAAGGCATTATACAGTACAACCAAAGTGATGCATGTAAATCTACAATCAGACTGAGCTCACCCATGCATAGACTGTCCATATTGTGAATTAAACATTAGCTGCCTAAATAGCAAAGTAGAAAAGGCAGTGCAAGGTTATCATCATTTATACAGATGAGAAAACTTTGAACTGTGTTTGTAAGATGAGGGAGGTATAAGGTACCATGGGCTGGGGGGGGCATGTGTGTGGAAGGGGGGTATTGCAACTATATGTCTGCATCTGCTAGGACACAGCCTTAATAGCTGTTGCAACACTATGATGAGTTCTTATTGATGTGTTCAGTGCACCCACAGAGCAGCATGGCCCCATCCACATGAGCTCATTCTCATGTTAGTGTCAAAGCCCCTACCTAGAGGCAGGAGTGCTGAGTGAACAAGAACAATCGTCTATACTGGATGTTTCTGTGAAACACTGTCCTCACCCTTTTGGACACTCATATTTGACCCTACTCACCTTGTTACTAGAAAGTGAGGTTGGTGTAGTGGCACTATGTGTGCCTTACCTAGGCCACCTCACCAATAATGGCCCTTAGCACTGGAGGAAGAAGTGGACCAGCAACATGACACATGCCTGGCACATGTCCTGTATGCATAGGTGGACATGAGTTGCACAAGCTGCCTATGGAACATGTCCAGTGTGTTACACATAAGGGGCATGCAGGTCCCTCAGGTCATCTCACACAACCCTATAAAACAAGTACCATCTCAGCAAACATTGAGGTGTCGGTAGCCTGTCCCAATATGCTGGCCTTACACATTTGCTGTGTTACAAACATTATAACGACTAGCTTGTTGGGGTGATATCTATTTCCTCTATGGCCATCAGCACACTGACTGCCTCTAGCCTTCCCATGCTCAGTGGAGTTTATGGCAACCGGGGGGGGGGGGGCTCTGTGTCACAAAGGGAGACAACCCTTCCCAGCTAGATCTGTCTATAACTCATCGTCCTTCATTCTCTGCCTGTGTATCTGGAATAGGTTTATTTTATTTTATTTTAAAGCTCATTGACTCCGTGAGCGAACTAATCCAAAGACCCTTTTTAGCCATTACTTAATCCATTAGGGCAGTAACAGATTCCAAAACTGAACAGAAAAGTTACAGATGACAAATATAAAACTAAGCAGGTAGAATCCAAAATGCGACACATAGTTACTTCAGATACCACAGAAACCGTGACTAGGTGGGGGGATCTGGATTCCATATTCATTGTGTCCAACACAGACACATCGCCCCCAATCATGCCACCTTCATTGTCAGCGTCATAGTCATCTCCATATCATATAGTGGTATATTTATGGTGGAAAAGCTGGATAGTACATCACCTGTGAAAACACCAAATGAAAATATCCACAGTAAGTAAGAGTAAGCACCAGTAATTTAATCACAGTGAGTAAATGAATCAATGAATGAATGAGAAATAGTCCATATAGTGGTAGACCATACCTTGTGCAACTGGTCTTCATTGAAGCCCTGATGTTTCTACATAACAAAGGAAACAACATATAATGATATGCAGTACAATACACACTTACCCAGTATGCAATAGTCTAAACCTTCACAAATACACATCTGCGGCATATCTTATGGAGATTCTAGGAGCCCACTGCAGTTCTGCTCCAATTTCCAGCACCACAGCAGTCAGGGGTGCACTTTTGTTTGTTTGTTTGTTTGCTTTGTTTGTTTGTCCTCTGTTGTGACAAAAACTTATTTTCTCAATTTAAGCTTAAAGTGGGGGTGCCAAATTAGAGAATGTCCTAGGGCACCAGCATAGCTAACTATGGCTCTGGGTCTTATGCAGGTTTAATTCATATTAGATAATAACATAAACTGCCACTTTAACTGCCTAGACATGCAGTGAAAAAATGCATATTGTATTCAACTGCTCATTGGGAAGGAGGGTTGGCATAATGGTTAAGGTCACAGATACAAGGTATAGGGTTTAATTCTGACCTCTGGTTATTGGCTAAGTTTGTAGTAGATTGATAACCTAGTATTTATCTATGAACCTATAAACCCATTTCAGTTAAAGAAGGAACAAAACCCAGTGTACAAGAATGAGTTCTGATGCTGTCCGTTAATATATGTTCAGCTTCCATTTTACAGCAGATTGCTTGGAGTTGTGTCACATTTACAAGTCTAAGGTTCATTATGTATGGCAGACTGTCTGATACTGAATGAAAATAAAACATTAGCATCAATTGTCTGAATGCATTCTGTCTCCAAGCTTGCCTTTTTAAGGATTTACTGCAGTGTCTGTCCTCTCTATTAGGTCTTTGGGATGACAAGAACAATCAAGCTGAATGTCTGTCTGTTTGCTTTACTCAAGAGGGTACCTGTGTCTTACAGTATTCTTGTTCTGTTTGGGTTGCAGGGGGAATGCATCCATGTATTCGCAGGGAAGCTTGGAAATTTCTCTTTGGAATGTACCCACCAAACTGTTCAGCGCTTGAACGTTCTGCAATAGATGTTCAACTTCATGTTATGTATAAGCTGATGAAAGCCAAATGGCAACAAATTATGCCAAGTGCTGTCTCCATGAATCTAGATGGAACAGATAGTAAGTGTGAGATTTTGTTTTTTTTTTTCTACACAAATTTGCCTTCTCTGTGTAGCCAACAAAAATAAACTCAATATTTGCCAACAGTCTATATTTATTGCAATGCTGACAGACAGCAGCTTGAGGAATCAAGTCTTGTTTTAAGGGTAAACACTTCTCTGTTAAACTTTAGATCTTTTTTTTTTTTTACTGATTTTAACAATGTGTTATAGCAGCGTAAAGAGACAATACAATATGTTTAAGGATGCAATCCTGCTAGTAAATGTATGGCCTTTTAGTGTCTGATGTATACCTCTCCACCTCTTACACAAGAAATCTGAACAAAGGCAAAAATAGTGGGAAGCACAAGCCCCAAAATAGGGACAGATGTTAAATATTGCTATTACAAATGTAGAAAGTTGTTAGAGTAATGTTTCGCATTGACATGCATTTTCTGAAGGATATGAAGTCTGAAACTCAAATGTCTGTCATTATTTAGTGACTTCAATCCTCAATGGTTTTCTAGAAAACCACTTATTTTATGAGGAATGGACCAAAAATATGAGACAAAAATCTGGACATTCAGTGAAAATCTGGAAAGATGAGAAATATGATCTGAAGTACACAAATATAATTTGAATAATTTAGTGGGGGATGTATCGTTCACCACAGCAATAGCTTTAATGAAAGGAAGTTTACAAATGGAAGAGGACTTGAGTGATGCACATATAAATACATGCTCATCCAGCAAGAGTAAAGTGAACGGGGCAAAGTCAGTCTTGAAGAGTTTAAGACTTAATTTAGCATATCAGCATGAGTGAAACTGCATGAAGTATTATAGGTTCATAGGTTCATACTAGGCTATCTGCCCTGGGGCATTTATAAACCTAACCAGAGTGTGTTTGGCTTTCGCCACCCATTTTAAATTAATTTTGCTATGCCCTTTTTTGAGGTTAGTATACTGTGCCTCTGTCTAACAGTGACACAGAAGTGATACCCGGGGTAAACCTATGATCTCCCATCCACTCATCAAAATTCCTCTTGAAGAGAGTCAATGAGGGACTCTGCCTAACCTGGACTGGGATTTTATTCCAGAGTGAAGGGAGCCTCTGGGTTATGAATCTGTCCCTCCAGCATGTCCTATTTATTTCAGTGCTGAGGTTCAAGTCTCTCGAGCACGTAGCTCGATGGGATTTGGATTTTCTGAGGTGCAGCATGTCCATTAATTCCGGGTTAGACATTGCTTTGTACATCAGGCACAGATCGCCTCTGAGCAGGCGGAATGCCACTGAGTAGAGCTGGAGTTTCTTTAACCGGGCAGTATATGGCATCTGTTTGAGCCCTTTGATCCTCTTGGTGATGTACTTTTGGGGTCTTTCCAGTTGCTGCAGGTGTCTGGTAAGGTACATCCCAAAAGGGGCATTTTACTCAATTATGGGCCTGATGAGGGATGAGTAAAGAGGCACGATGACCTCCCCTGATCTAGATGTGAATCCCTTCATGATTAGGTGGGCTATATAAAATGTTCTTCTAACCACTTTGGCCACGTGGTTGTCAAATGAGAGATTGCTATCAACTTGGGTCCCCAGGTCCCTAATTACTTCTTCTGTACTTAATGGATTACCACCTATGTAGTAATTTGTGGGCACGTTGTTTTTGCCAAAGGGGATGACTATACACTTTTTGGCATTTAGTTTGAGGCCATGGCTCTGACACCAGTTGTCTGTTTCTATGAGGCCCTTTTGGAGGATGCTTTTGTCGGCTGGAGAGTCGATTATGGTGCCCAGTTTGCAGTCATCTGCGAACTTGGTCAGCCACAGTCCTTCCGTGTTGGCCTGTACCTCCGAGAAATATATACCGAATAAGAGAGGTCCCAGGACTGAGCCTTGTGGGACACCACTTGTAACTGGTTTGGAGTCTGACATGGCTCCAGCAATTCTAACCATGTGGGTTCTGTCCTTGAGCCAGTTTGCAACCCATCTAGTGACATAGGGGTTTATATTTAAGCTGGTGAGCTTATCTATAATGCCCGAGGTGGGTATTGTATTGAAGGCTTTTGCGAGGTCCAGGTAGGCTGTATGGACTACCTTCCCCTCGTCAATTGCCTTGGTGACTGTTTCAAAGAAATTGACCAGGTTTAAGAGGCAGGATCTGCCCTTAACAAAGCCGAACTGGGTAGGATCCAGTGTCTGTAGGTCCCCAATATCTTTATTTATGAGGTCCGTGATGATCCTTTCCATAGCTTTGCAGACCAAGCTAGTCAGGCTTATGGGGCGATAGTTTCCAGGATCCGTTGAGGCACCACCTTTGTGGAGAGGGACCACTGTTGCTGTACGCCACTCTTTGGGTACAAATCCTGTAGTAAGGCTGAGATTGAACAGTAGTTTTATGTTTGGGTTTAGCTCTTCTTGGAGTTCATGTAGGACGCAGCCCAGGACACCGTCTGGTCCCATTGATGCTGTGTTTTTTGCTTTGGAGAGGGCAGCTCTTACCTGATCATCTGAGATGTCAGGGGGGCAGCACTCTGCTGGGATAGATATTTGCCCTTTTGGTGGGGAAGGGGGGAAGAAGTTTGCGCTGAACCTGTCAGCTAGGATGTTGGCAATGTCTGTGGGTTTGGTGTATTTTTTGTCATTTTGGACTAATTCTGAGCATATCTGGGCATTCCCACCCAGGTTCCTAACATAACTAAAGAAAGCCTTGTGATTATCCTTAGTGTCCTCTGCAATTTTACTCTCGAAGCTGGCCTGAGACGATTTTATGAGTGCCCGTAGATTTTTGCTAATACTGATCAGAGATGCCTTCCCTTTTTGGGATTTTGCTCTATCATGTAGTAGTTTCCTCCTTCTATTGTATAGTTTGTTTATGGCTGGGGTCCACCAGACAGGGCGTCTGTCTTTGGAGGATTAGGTCTTGGTTTTATTTGGGATTGCAAGATCCATGCATTCCTGAAGGTGTTCATAGAATGCGTTTATAAAGGATTCTGCAGTCTGGGCCATATTTTCCACAGGCCCGGGGGCTTTGAAGGATTCCACCTCGGTTTTGAGGAGTGTGAAATTTGCTTTAGAGAAGTTTTTCACTGTGGTTTTCTGGGCAGGGGGTGGGGTCGGGATGTGAATATCCAGTGAGATTAGTTTATGGTCTGATCTTACCACTGAGGAATACACTTCTGGTCTGGAGCATAGAGTCCCCATGTTGGTGATGATCAGGTCCAGTATGTTTTCCCCTCTTGTGGGAGTGGTAACAAGTTGTTCCATAGCATTTGAGTTTATAAATTCTAGGAATCTTTGGGCTAGGGTGTTGGGGCTAGAGTAATGCTCCCAGTCTATGTTTGGGTAGTTGAAGTCGCCCAATATAATGGTGTTTGGAGAGACCTTCATATTTTCCAGTGTTCTCAGGAAGGCCGAGTGGGGTTCCTGGGTTTGGGAGGGTGGTCTGTAGCAGGCTATAAACTGGAAGGCAGTTTTACCCACTGTTAGTTGCACATGGATAGTCTCTGATGCTTCGTGCTGTGCCACCAACCTGGAGGTGTGGGTATCTTTGACAAATATTGATACTCCCTCTCCTTTTGTGGTTCGGTCCAAGTTTTGCAGCCGAAAAGCATGGTATGAGGTATAACCTGGTAGTGCTGGGGTACTCTCGGGAGCCTTGAACCAGGTTTCTGTTACTGCACAGATATCGATGTTCTCCATGCTAAGGAGAGTTTCGTGTGGGTGCATCTTAAGGTTTAGACTTCTGGCATTGAGTAGCATTACTCTTAGTTTCTTATCCCTTGTGATACCTATGGAGGTGGGTTTGCCTTTTGAGCCTTGCCTAAAAAAGGCACTATGGGGTTAGCAAGAGCCTTTGCCAATATCCAAAAGCCCAGGGGTGACAGGTGCAAGCATCCACAAGTTCCAAGCCTACAAAATCAACTCAACAATGAGTTACAGTTGCTTGGTCTGAGGAATGCATTGGAAGGCATAAGAATAACACACAGATATTCTTCATATCGTATTCGTTAAACTGCTTAGACAGGGTATTTTATAAGTATGCACTAAAAGTATTTTCAACATATTTATTCTAAATTGTGTGTGTCTATGAAGAAATGGTCCAAGGAAAAAGAGATGTAGAGGTATGGGAATGCTAAATGACTGCATCTTGCCAGTAATGCAGAAGAGGAAGATGGTGATTTGTCATATCCATCTTGCCGAAGTAGCCATGAAATTAGGGTGGACTTTATTAATTTTACACAGAAAATAACCAAAGAAAATTCAGAACTTAAAGCAAGACAAGGCAGTGGGACATGATTTACATCACTCTAGAATTCTGGGCAAACTGTGAGAAGGACTGCTGATACATATGCATTACCTTTTCAACAAATCATTGGTAGAGGATACAATTCCTAAATACTGCAAAAGATGGAGACATGATTCTACTGCACAAGAGTGAAAGTACAACAAACGTTGAAAAATTAGTTTATAACCTCACTTTAAGTAAATTCCAGGATTTCAACTACTAAAGAGATACTTGTGGTATATTATTTAGAAGCCATTTAAGACACATGGCCAATGGATGTCTTCATATCAGAAACATTATAACAAAATTGCTCAATTTACCTCCAACCAACCTTACCGCACTCATCACTGCATCGCCTTAAAAACCCTCCAGTGGCTAGAATTTCATCACCAAATTCTAGTACCCCAGCTTCATATGGTTCGTTCAGTCTTACATGAACCATCATCTTGTCCCCCTCTCTCTTTCTCTACTCATGTCCAGCCTTACACTCCCAACTGTGCTCTCCGTAGCTCTCAACAGAACCTACTGCAAGTTTATAAGCCCAATAAAAATATTGGCAAACTAGTTTACAGCTATTCCATAGCAAACACTTGGAATAAATTACCACATAATGTCAGATGCATCACTAACCCTAACAACTTTAAAACAGCAGTAAAAGACAGCCTCTGTAAATCATGGTCATGTTTCTGTAATGACCCAACATAATCTATCTTCCTGTCATCTATAATTCCTGCCTTCCTCTCCCCCGTCTCTATGCTGCTTCCTCTATATAATAACAAAAAAAAACTCTGCTTATAGACTTCTGTCCTCTCTGCTTCTACTACAGCAGTCCTTTCACTGACTTCCTACCTGGGGCTTTTCACTCGTATATACTTCAATACTAATTCTCTCTACATCTCTTTACTTTTTGCTATCCTGTGATCTCTTACTACATTTATCTTCCTGCTCATGCTTGTAACCGTCTGCATTTTATCTCTAACATATTGCACGTGCTCACTATGCTGTTTTTTTCTCTGATTTTCCTTCTGGCATATTTGTACTGTGTACATTTTATATGTATAGTTTGTTCACCTATAACAATTGATCTTATTTACTGTTAGTTCTTATATACGGTTGTTTCTCTTGTAACAATTGTCCATGTTATATACCATTTATGTCTTGCACTATAGGAGCTTTTCTCCTCGGATCTCCACTAAAATAGGGTTTCCACCCAGTTGGACTAACCCAGTTAACAGATGTCAAATAAATAAATAAAAATTATTCCTGACAAATCTATCATACTAATATGTACAGACACCACAATTACAGTGTCTGTTATCAAGCAAGCTACATTATATTAAAAAATTAATTTATAACCTCACTTTATGTAAATTCCAGGATTTCAATAAAAGAGAGACTTGTGGTATATTACTTAGAAGCCAGTAAGACACATGGCTTCTTCATATCAGAAAGATTATGTCAGACTAATATATCATAGTAATATGTACACACACACCACAATTACAGTGACTATTATCAAGCAAGCTAAATTATATAAAATGCCAGTTGTAGGTAATGAACCAAAGTAACTATAGTCTGATGCCTTGGCTAAGAACCATATAAGACAAACATTCTTAACTAAGCCACTAGAGAATGACATATCTTCCTCCATTACCTATAACTATATGATACTTTAAGATAATCTGCTATGTATTTTGTTCTTTACATCAAAACAAGATATTTATTGAGTTTTGCATTTACTACATTCAAATATTTAAGCTTTTAAAGTGTTTTTTGCATCCAGAACACGAAAGAATACTTAGAAAATTATTAATTCCTGCACATTTTCAGAAGTACTCAAATAACAAACCAGCAATTATAATATGTAACATTTTATAGAGACTTAATGCAGACCTCCCATTTTATTGAGACTTAAAAACCCAAAGCATCACTTCCTGATATGTCATATTGTGGCACTACAGACATCCTACTACCCACAACCTCCTCTGTTCCTTTTCTTAAGGTACTGTTGCCAGGGTAGCCATCTTAGCATATATTTCCTACTTCCTTTTACCTACCATCTCTCTTCCACTTTTCTCAACTCTTCTAGTATCCTACTAATGTTCTAGATCATTGGGTTTCCCTTTTTCTTCCATTTCATAGTTGTAGCCTTTTTGGATTATCAAACCTAGACTCCTAATGCTGATTCAGTAAAAGTAGTTTTACTTCCGAATACATCCCTTTTCTACTTCAGACACATCTAACTTGAATTGAGTTAAGCTTGTACAATCACAAAAACTATGTCTCCAGTCACCCTGCTCCCCTGTCTTAGCTTGTCCATTAGGAACAGCTTGTTTATCTTATCCAGGGTATAAAAATATTTATGGAGACATTTCCATGTAAGGATATGACATTTCTAGACTTTATTTCCTTCCCCTGAGTGGAGCAAATCCATGTCCAAGTTTGTTCTTCTGTCAGTGTAGCTGACATGTTTGCCCAAGTATTCCTTATTATTTATTTATTTTTATATTGTTTCTTTCTCACTTTCTTGCCAGAGGAACTTGTATATTTTGGAAATCAGATGTTTATCCTTAAGAGACATTTCTCTGATGCTTGCCAACCATTGTATTAGCCTCAGACAGTGGCTTTCTAGAATTGACTACCATCTTTTACTAATACTTTTACTAATTACGTTTACTAATACTGCCTATCCTCTGTATATTAATTCTTAACTAACGATGTTCTATTCTGTTCGTATCTACTTATTCATCTCTGAAGACAGTTAAACATTTTACCTACGTGCAAGTGGTATGCTTCTGGAATACAATAATTGTATCTATACATATATCTGTGAAGAAATGTAAAATATGTTCTTGTATAATATTGTATGCATTTAGGAGAAAGTGTTGTAATTCATAAAATTATTTGTTAGATTGTTTTTTAAGTGGAGATTTTCTCTCCGGGCCTCCGCTGAAAATGGACCTGTGTCCAGACGGACTTTCCCAGTCAACAAATGTAAAATAAAAATAAAAACAATCTTTTCTGGTATAGTTCCTTAATCATACTTGAAATAATTGTTCATCAAATCAATCTTCCTACTAGATTCCTCCCAAGTAAAGACATTTCCCTTTTTAACAGCTGAATCCAATATCTAAGCTTGAGCATTGGCTATGTCCATTGGCATGCCACTGTTCCTATTCTTTTATCCCTCACCGAAGCTCCATTTGGGAGGATGTTCTCTCCTCACCCATTAAAGTTCTTCATAGCAAAAATTAAGCTGATCTCCTTACTTATTGTCCCTTCTATACTTTACCATATACTTTGTGTTCCCTTAATATGCCTGCTATACTTTACCACATTCTCTATGCTCCCTTATTATCCCTGCTCTACTTTACCATATACTCTGTCCTCCCTTATTATCCCGGCTATACTTTACCATATACTCTGTGCTCCCCTATTATCCCTGCTATACTTTACCATATATTCTGTGCTCCCTCCCCCCAGAACACAACTATTAAGTCTCTGTGCTGGACTTCTGGATAATAAATCTGAATAATATTTACTTCCACTTGAAAACAGATGTTCTATCCTGCAATTTATCATAAGACACTGTCTGTACATATTTTGTATACTGATTTATTTCCAGGGGCCCCTAAACCTCCATACTCTCTGGAAAGTTACCTTGTTCCAACTCCTCAGACTTGGCGGCTTACCTTCCACTTAAATTAACTCCTTTATCCATGATTTTACCCTTCTAATTATAGCTTAGTCTGGCGAGATTCAATATGTTTGAATTAAATATAATAAGTGGGATAATGCAAACCCATAGAGAATCTGAACTCACTGATAAAGATCTGTGCTCAGTGTATTTCATCTTTGAAGATCAACACTTCATCATATGATCTATGCACTGAGCCCTCATAGGTATCCTGCAGCCAAATCCCCAGATGTTTTAGATCATTATGATACCACATTCCTACTTTCTCCCTTATTAATAAGAGTATATCCTCAAATTTTATCCCTAATGCCCTAGATTTTTCTTTTCTGATTTTATATCCTGAAAATGCTCCAAGTCTACCCAGGCAGTCAAACAACTTTTTCCAAGTCGTCCCTTTGTTCAGTCAGTGTCAAGATAATATTGTCTGCAGACAGGACTATCTTAAGCTCCTCAAAAGGTATCACATATAAGTCAGACAACTTATTGGGAAAATGATTTGCAACAACCCTTTCAATCTCTGCATGCTTTATTTCTTAAACTACTGAAGTTGCTCACTATTCCTCTACCCAAGGTAAATACAACCTGTCTAAGAAGTCTGGGATTTAGCCCTCTAGGCTGAAATCCACACCTTTACTTGCACAGATTTCCTCATAATATTCCTTAAAGATTTCCAAGCATTCACATCATACTCTGATCAATCTACAATCCAGTGATCTTGTTATTTGACAGATAATTGTTTCTACTTTCTGCTGTCTTAATCTTTCAGTTAGACACTTTATGAAAAGCCTGTGGAATTATTCTATTTTTCATCTTGCCTAGAGATTTGAATCCATTGCAAATACAGTGAAATGGCATATACCACAGGATGCATCAATCTAAACCCACCTTTCTTTTCTTTTAAAAATACTGCTCCTATTTTTGCAGGGTTTAATTTTTATCCCCAAGTAGTACAGAAGACTATCCATGAAATATGAATTTTCTTCTCCATTGGAATCATGTACACATTTGCTAAGTAGCCTTCTTTTTCTATAATTTCTAAATTAATTAAATACACATTTTTCTTAAAAGATAACCTAAATATTTTCACAATATAGATATTATTTTCATCTCATCAACACTTCCTTCTATTACTTTAAAACTATTTATTGTTTCCCAAATTTTAACTTGGCAGTGGCACTTCCTGTATTGAAAAATAAATTCCTTCAATTTTTTATTATATCTCTTAAACCTTTACTTTAACTGTTTTATTTGTTTAATTCTAAACCTACTTTTTTTAAATAAACAGTTCAAATGATCAACATTTTTTTCATCCTTAGTCTTATGATTATTATTATTATCATTATGTCATGTGTGTATGATAAAAAAATAAATATATGCTGTTCTACACTATATTTTACTTGCTACAACATTCATAACCAAGGCAAATAATATGCTGCTCACAGGGTGCCCCACTTTTCTCCCTGCCCTACTGATATATTAGCCAAATAGCCACCTTTTCTCATAGCATCTCAATTAACCACCCATTTGTTAAAATATCTCCATGTGCAGATTTAAATACTCTCATATCTTTCCCCAATCCTATATTGCTCAGATATATTCCGTAAGTGTTCATGCTCCACTTTCTCAAGTGCCTTACTTACAGCACATATTATCATTTTTACATTTTTATTTCCATTATCTCAAACACCATTTATGTCACTAAAACTAATAAATACCTGTAATTTGTATCATTTATACCATACAATCCTGAAGTAATTACTTCTTTTATACATTGTTTGAAATCTCCACTGCATAATTTTCATAAAAATCTTATCCCATATTATTCAATGTAATAGGTCTTCAGTTTTTAATCTGTTTTCTTATGTTCCTTGTTTCAAATATATGTTATCACCTCTTCACACATTTCTCCTTTGGAAAAAATATTTAGCCATTAATTTAAGACATTAACCATAGTCTTCCTTTGCCATATAGATAATCCTTTGTATGTGTTATACTCAGTGCCATCAATATCTGCTACAGAGTCCACATTTGCCTTTCTTAATACACTGTCTAACTTATCCAAAGTAACTTTTCTTGTAAACATCGTGAGGTTTTTTTTTCTGAAAAACTTTTTATATTCCATGACATTTTTCCTTGGGCTTCCCCTTTGCCATGCATGTCTGTCATATACCTCTCCATAATTTCCATTACTTCATTTTGTATAATCCCTAAATTATTACTTTGTGTATCATTTTTCACATTAGACTAATTTTACCCTTAGCAGTGTTTCCCAAATATGGAGATACTTCTCTTCTTCTACCTTTTAAAAATATTTTGCTTAAATAACAACTTTTCTACCTTTCTCTGATTCTCATTATATATTTCTTGTTCCTTTTGAAAATACTGTAGTATTCATCTCTAAATCATATAACATTTTTCTCTGCAAATTATCATAACTTCACCTTTTCTGTCTACTTACTCTAACTGTATAAGTACTTTCTTATATTTTTCTTTAATGCAATCCACCATTCTGTTCATGATGCATAAAAATCAGTCATAGTCATATGATCTTTCTATAAATGCCATGTTTCTTCTACAAATTTCTCTTGTTCAAAAATGTCCCTGTAAAACTGCTTTACCTTCTACAGTAATATTCCTCTTTTTCTACATTTCCAGTGAAATTGCTCCAAAATCAGAAAAAAAAGTAGTTCTACTTCCCCATCTACAGTACCTCTTTCATATTTTCTGAAAAAAAAAAAAAAGATATAATCAGTCTCAGTTCTATACTGGCCTGTCCTATAAGTCCATTGACTTCTGCTCTACAATTTTAACTTCCCTCATTTTAAACATCTCTTAACTTTTTTTTTCCTTTTAACATTCCTCCAACTATGGTAAAAATCTACCATTACTATTACTTTCATGTTTACTCTCACACATTTTCATAATAAGTGTGCATTTCTGTTAAACAGGCTGGTTCTCTTAGTCTTCTAGTGAAGGACAGAATCACATTGACTGTTTTGTGATTCTTTCATTTCAGACTATTCCTGACTCACCTTAGCTCCAAAAACAGTTTGTTTCCTGACTCTAATAACCTTTTCAGTTCTGATACTGTTTGCTTACCTTCAATATCACTATTCACAGCTCCCTTCAAATTTTATTGCTTCCCACCTATTCCTTTTGAGTATATTTACATAATCTGTACACTCCATTACGATGTTGGTGTTGTAGACTCATAACATTACTCACATCATTATGTATTGTTTGGAACAGGTTATTCGGATTACTTTGCATAGAGATATGCAGTTTGTTTAAATCACTTTTTAGAGAAGTACAGCATTTCATACAAACCCTAGACAAATGTCCATAACTGAACAGATATAATACTAGAGATTATGTATTTTATGAACTGTTCCATTCAGATGCAGAGTCATCTTTTGTGTTTCACCAGCTTGGCTGTTTATTTTTTATCCTTAAGAGCTTTGTTGTGCGTACATACCTGTATTTGCCTCTCAGAAGGAATCATATTTTGAGTATTGTAGCTTATGTCTCTAATATTTGCTTGTTTCAGTTTTTGATTTTCTCATATGAACTCAGCATGAGAATCAAGTGCTTCTCAAATTAATTTAAGTTACTGGTAGTGTCCTGCAAATTAGAATTTAACATTTAAACTTTATTCTGAGTTTTATATTCAGCCTTCAAATTTGTACATTTAGTGTTTAGTTTAAAAGTAACGCAATTCCATTCTCTATCTTGTAGCACTTGCATCTTTTCTCTTCCTGCAGCATACTAGCAAGGCTTCTGTTCAGTTTATATTTTCTTTCTAGATCATGTATGTGCAGACTGAATGTACTTAACTGAAGTTTTTACACCTCTGTCTCTTTACATTCAATTTGTATCAGCGCCAAATCCTTTTTACATATTTCATGAAAATATCTTACTTGTCTGTGTTTACCCCTATCAAGCTGTTTTTGTTTCCTATTTTGGGACAATGTACCATGATTTTGCTTCATAGCAGTGATCTCTTTCACCAGATCACTGTAACAAATAACAGTCTGTATGCAGTTTCTAGTTATATTATCAGTCACTTGGAATTTTACCGTACCATCTCACTTTCAGTTTGCAAATCCTTGTATTTTTGCTTTTAAGTCATGAAAAGAGACTGTTTACAAGTCCTGTAATGTTGTCTGTTGTCACTCTGAAAATATGCAACTTCAGTTTGAGTCTGCACTTAATGCCTTTCAAATTTCATATTCAAACACCAGTTCCTTTTGCCCTTTTCTCAACTTTTCCACATCTTTCTTTATTTTTTTCCCTTCTCTTTCAAAAAACACACTTTGTTGATGTTCAGATATAGTTACATCAATGCTTTGTTTTAATACAGCCATCTTTTTGTTAATATTTGTTACACCAAACTTCTCAGAACTCTCAAGTGCACTGTTTTATTTCACTGCTCCAACTTGTTTAGAAAGTTCAGACAGCTTTTTGGACATAGTATCAGTTTATTGGCCTACGTTTTCCCTTTGACAGCTTTGTGTAATTTTTCAAATCAGACACTAACCTTTGATAACCATATACATCTCTTCCCACTTCTGCATGTTTATTTCTGTAGTAGTCTATTTCATCTGTTTTCAGAAACAAATTCCTCTGGCATCTGTCCTCTTTATTTATTGACAGTGTCATCTGATTATTTCCTTTCTGACTTCCAGCTTTTAACTACTGTCCTTCTGCAACATTTTGTTCTTCCTTTACCTCCTATATAAAGAGATTAAACCTCCTATATAAAGAGATTAAACCTTCTATATAATCAGGTTAAACTTCTTTGACATTACAAAATAAGCTTTTTTTTATATAATTTCTGAATTAAGTCATTGTTTGTGCCAGCTCTCTTAGCAACTCTAGCCTTAACATTTTCATGTGTGGTGCTAACATCTTGGAATGGATGCCCTCTTTGATCCCCGCTTCTGATGGTTGGCTAAGTGATGCTCCGTCACATTCTCCCAAAAGGCCTCAGTTTCTCTATACATAAACGCTTGCTGCTTGATAATATTTTCAGTATTTAAAACCACATTCTGCTCTTCAACACAACTTTTTTTTTGGTTATTATCTCTTTTGCATCTCATTTTTTACAGTATAAATAGTTTGTAATTTAAAAATAGATTTCACAAGACTCTAGCTCCCAAGTTTCACATCACAAGCAATTTTAAATTCAGGAGAATCAATATGCACAAGGTTTTCTGTATTGTAACACATAGTTGTTCAACCTGACAGAAATGTTTCTCCTGTTACAGGTTTTTTTTAACTTTTGGAAGCAACATAGCTAACTATTACGAAACTAGATGATAAATGATAGCTGGCATGCACACAGTCAGTTTCCACAAGAATGTCATGTTTACTTCTAGCAGTATCTAATTGTTTGCTTGGTTCAATATATCACAAGGCAGACCAGATCTGAAAATATTCTGACTGAGTCTATTAATTACCTGGGAATATTCCACATTTACACACACGCACTCACATACATATGTATACACACACACACACACACACACACATATATATATATATATATATATATATATATATATATGTGTATATATATATATATATATATATATATATATATATATATATATATAGATATAGCTATAGATATAGGTATATACATACACACACACATATATATATATATATATATATATATATATATATACACACACACACACACACACACACACACACACATACACACAAACACATACATATATATATATATATATATATATATATATATATATATATATATATATATATATATATGGGTCCCCTTCAAAACATCTAAAACCCATATCATCTAATTTCATAACATTGTGACCAGAACATCTAACACCCAAAACACCTAAAACCCATAACATTGAATTTCATAACATCTAACAGTACAAATCACATGAAAATAACATCCCCTCCACATATAATGACCACATATAATGACATATAATGACACCAAACTACCAAACACACTTTTTACTACATTTCTGCAGGGGGGCTTGATACAGTGGGGTTAGGAAATTAACTTTTTCACACTGTAGTGCGATGTTGGATTTGGTATATTTTATTTATGGGGGATATGGGGGTCCCCCCCCTGCAGAAATGTAGTAAAAAGTGTGTTTGGTAGTTTGGTGCCATTATATGTGGAGGGGATAATATTCTCTTTTGATTTGTAGTGTTAGATCTTATGAAACTCGATGTTATGGGTTTTAAATGTTCTGGTCTGAGTGTTATGAAATTAGATGTTATGGGTTTTAGATGTTTCAAAGTAGACCCATATATATGTGTATATATATATATATATATATATATATATATATATATAATATGTGTGTATGTATTCATATGTATGTGTGTGTTTGAAATTAGTTTCAGTCACCAAACATGTGGCATACCATTCAAAGTGCTCAAAATAATTTCTGAGATATTTGAAATGTCCAAAAAAGTTATACAGTGATTAAAGTGTTTGAAATAATCTCCAAAGTGTTTAAAATGTTTGAAAAGATTAAAAGGTCCAAATTTCTTTGTAATGTATGAATTTTTCACAGTAACTAAGACTTTTTGAAGTGCCCAAAGTGTCCAAAGTGTTTGAGATATTTGCAGTGTGTTAAAATAAAGCATTTTCAGAGAGATTGTTGCACATTGAGCAAAATTACAAATACCAGGTGTATGCTTATGTTTAAAACTAATTGGTTGTTATGGCAGAGGGATGTTGCAGACCTGAACCACTGGTGTTTGATAATAATATTGCTGAGAATTGGCATGTGTTTGACCTAGCATGTGATATTTTCATACAGGCTGCATTTTCTAATAAAGATGCATGTACAAAAGTATTTATACTTCTCAATTTAGCTGCCTCAGAAGCCACTGAGTGAGAACATTCATTGGTGTATGTACCTGCAGCGTATGCAGGGGAGGGGGAGAACCACCATATTGTGATACAGGCTGAAATGTGGGAAGACCCTGAGTGCTTAAAACGTAAATTTAGAGAAATGTGTAACCCTCAAATTAATATTACAATAGAAAGGCATACATTTTACATAAGAAATCAAAAGCCTGGTGAAACTATTGCAGCACATATTCCCGACTTAAGAAATAAATCAAAAACTTGCAGATTTGATTATCTAAGAGATGAGTTGATAAAAAACTGTCTTGTATGTGATGTTAATAATGATGCAGTGAGAAAGATTTTGCTTCGAAATAGGGAATTAACATTGAGCAAAGCCATTGAGATTTGCCGAATATATGACATGACAGAAAAGCATACGAATATGCTTATGAATAAGAAAGGCATGTTTGCTGTATCTTCTAGTGTGAATGTTGATAGTGTACAGCAGAAAGTGTAGATGAAAAAGCAATATAAACCAAAGCATGCCATATCCAACCTCATTGGTAACTGTCACAGTTATAGAGGCAGTCACGAACGTAAACAGGAAAAGTGTTTAGCTTTTGGTTAGCAATGTCACAAATGCAAAAAAATTGAATCGTTTCAAAAGGCTTTGCAAGTCTAAAGTGTCACAGACTTATATTAAAAGAGAGTATCCAAAGAAGCAAGTAAATCATATAGAGACTGTAGCAAATTCCAAGAGCTGTGAGCACATTTTCTATGTTGAGGGTGTCTCTGTGCTGGATAAAAACAGTTAATACAGTGGACTTATCAGTTGTCAGCAAAGAGTGAAATGTTTTGTACTGCACAAATTAATGGGAAACCTGTAGAACTTAAAGTAGACACTGGATCTAAGTGCAACATTATGTCAGCACAAAAAAGTTTGCTAGAGTAAAAGCTGGTGAGAAACTTGATTCACCAAAGTGTGCAAAACTAGTTGCTTATGGCAGTGAAGAGATTCAAACTGATGGTGCAGTAGTTTTTTCATGCTATTCTGCTGGAAATAGTTATGACTTGCAGTTGTACATAGTCAAAAGACATGTGCAGTCACTGTTAGGCCTCAGAGACAGTCTGAGAATGGGACTGATTTCATTTAATAAAGAGGTTCACCATATAAGCATGAGTAACAACAATAGTTTTACACAGAATAAATTTAGTGAATATGTTGATATTTTCAAAGACGAGCTTGGTAAACTTCCAGTCACATATTCCATGAAGTTAAACCATGAAGTAAGTCTAGTTGTCAGACCAGCTTGGAAGATTCCAGTAGCAATGGAGAGTAAAGTAAAAGCAGAACTAGACAAAATGGTGCATTTATCTGTCTTTACTCCAGTAGCAGAACCAACTGAATGGGTATCCTTCATGGTTGTAGCTCATAAGAAAAGCTCAGATGATATTTGAATATGTGTTGAGACTTAAACAAAGCACTTAAGTGTCCTCATCATCCAATGCATACAGTAAAAGAGATAGCCACACTCCATACCTGTCAACCTCTTAGTGCAAGAAATCTGGACAAAGCCAGAAAGAATGAGGGGGGGAGACAAAGGCCCAAAAATAAGGACAGAATTTAAATATTGTTCCTATAAACTTAGAAAGTTGCTAGAATAAAAGGCTTTGCTTTATTACATATTTTCTGAAGGATATAAAGTCTGAAACTCAAATGTCTGTCTTTATTTAGTATTATTTAGAGATATCAATATTCAAAACTTTACCAGAAAATCACAAATTTTATGAGGAATGGACCAAAAATATGAGACAAAAATCGGTATTCTGTGAAAATCTGTACAGTTGCTCTCATGCTAAATTCCACTGTTTTTTTTTTCAGTCTTAGATGCATAAAGCTCCTTTTGGCAAATTTCCCTGGATGGCAAATCTTCATTGTTAACTACATTCAGTACATCATTTGCTATATACAGATTTGTGAGTATGCCATTTGGAATTAATTCTGCCAGTAAGGTATTTCAATGTGGCATGGAACAAATTTTTTCTGGTTATCCATGTGCTGCTATAGTAGATCACATTATAGTTGGGGGCAATGGTGAAGACGAACATGATAGAAATCTCAGGAAAGTTGCATATGAAGTAAATCTCAAACTGAATCCTCAGAAATGTAAATTCAGACTGAAAGTTACTTATGTGGGACATTTGTTTACCAGTTCTGGCTTAAAACCAGATTTGTCCAAGCAAACAGCAATTGTAGAAATGCCAGTTCCAGACAATGTCACATCTTTACAATGTTTTCTTGGTATGGTCAACTGTTTGGGAAAGTTCATCTCAGATTTAAGTGAGCTTTCTGCACTGTTACATGAGTTAACATGTGAAAATGTACACTGGTCCTGGCTGGAGCAACACCAAAGAGCATTTGATAATCTGAAGCAGAAAACTGACAGTCCAGCCACATTGAGATATTATGATGTTCACAAACCTGTAATTCTTTCTTGTGATGCTTCAAAGTATAGCCTTGGTGCAGTTTGTCTTCAAGAAGGCATACCAGTAGCCTACGTGTCAAGAACTTTAACTCAAACAGAGATGCATTATGCACAAATAGAATAGTGTTCGCATGTTCGAAGTTCAATGATCATATTTATGGCAGACCTATCCAAATAGAGAATGATCATCAACCAATAATGACAATTTTGAAAAAGCCACTGCATACCACCCCAGCACAATTGCAATGTATGATGTTAAAACTGCAAAAGTGCAATTTCACTATTGTTTACAAAAATGGCAAACACTTGCACCTTGCTGATGCATTGTCACACGCACCCAGGCAAACGCCAGAGCAACACAACAATGGAACAGCGGACTTTGAAGTCATGGAAGTCAGACATTTGTCATTATTATAGCTTGATCAACTAAGAAATCACACAGCTTCAGACCCAATTCTCCAGAAGCTAAAGTGCATCATCAGTCAAGGATGTCCAACATGACAAACCACTATTACTGTATACATTAATTAAGTAATTTTTTATTCATTATAAGTATATTATATTTATAAATATTTATGGCTTGAACAAATAATTTTAATGCATGTTTATATGTATATTTTTATTTTTATATTTATATCCATATATAACATATATTAAGAATACAATATTATATAGCATAATTCACTTATCATTTATTTGAATTAATTATTTGAATTATTTTAATTACACCCAAAGTGACTTTCACTATTTTCACAAATGGAAAGGACATTTTAAAATATTTTATGTATTTATGACATTAACAAGCTTTATGTTATTCATTATATAGCTTGCATAAGTTGTTATGTATGTACATTGAATATGTAGTGTTATGCCCTCTTGAACTGTATTATTATGATTTTTATACTCACTTTTTTGAGCTAAGGTCGTACAAATCAACATAAGTTAATTTCAGGCGTTGCTTTGCAATTACGTTATTATTCAATTAATGAATTTATTTGCTTAACTATAAAAGGTTGGTGTTAAGACAGTATACTTGTACTCTGAAGAAACCTGACTATGTTTAGCGGGTTAAAGCGCTTAGTATTTGTTGTTTAAAGTTATTTTGCTATTGGTTTTTATTCTCTAGAAGTGTGTGCAATAAAGCCTCTGGATTACCCAGGACATTGCATCTTGTTTTACTAGTGTTTGCTCCGATTTTGTGTCACAGTTTACCACTTGACATACAACAGAATTTTTCTAACAGAGATGATCTCATCATTATGGAAGATGGAATCACCATGAAAGGTTTGAAAGTGGTAATTCCTAAAGCCTTACAGCAGGAATATATCAAAATCTTGCATTCTGGTCACCCAGGTACTGATTCAGCCAAAAGAAGTGCAAGAGGCATTGTATTTTGACCTTCCATGTCCAAAGATATAGAGAAGGAACCCCTAGCATGTTCAAATTGCAACAGCACCAAACCACATCAACAAAAAGAACTAATTCAGCTACACCAAATTCCTGAATTACCATTGTCGATGGTTGCCACAGATATTTTCGAATGGAATGGTCATTACTTGGTATTAGTAGACTCTTACTCAGATTAGTTTAAAATTGACCTACTTCCTAACCTGTGGTTTGAAATTGACCTACTTCCTAACTTGATGTGCAATACAGTTATTACAAAATTGAAGAGACATTTTTCTGTCCATGGTAGTCTGCACAAAGTCATGTCTGACAGTGGTGCACAGTTTACTAGTCAGCGGTTTAAGAAATTTGCTGAGACACATGACTTTGTTCATGTTATCAGTAATCCTGAGTATCCACAAACTAACGGTTTACCTGATCATGCAGATCAGAGTGCAAAGCACTTGCAGCAAAAATCCAAGAGAGATGGTACCGATGTTTTCATTAACATACTCAATCTCAGAAACATGCCTCAAGACAACTTGCTTGGTCCACCTGCTCAAAGACTGATGTCTAGACAGACTAGAACTACACTTCCTATCAGCAAACAACTGTTAGTACCAAATACAAAAAACAACAGAGTGGTCAAGGCTCAACTTTCGAGAAAACATCAGTCACAAAGGTTGTTCTGTGATAAGACCAGTAAACCATTTGGACCATTACTACAAGGAGAAGTTGTGAGAATGCAAACATCCAAAGGATATGACCAAGCAGGAATCATGAAGAACATTCTTGAAGAACCAAGATCTTACAACATACAATTTGAAGGAATGGATTTCAGAAGGAATCGTAGATGTGTTACCTGTCTCAGAACCAGTGATGTAGCAGATTGCCTGTGCCGAGGACTCTAATTCCCTGAGTGACCCATCAACTGTTCAAATTCAAAAGGACAGTGTGTTTTCTTCAAACAACTTTGATGTTAGCTCTGATGTTCCAGTCTTGAAAGACTCCCCAGAGACTGTCCCTGTTGCTAATCCCAGTCAGAATTTCTATGTAAATAGATCAGGTAGAATTTCTAAACCAAATCCTAAATATGCAGCGATTTGGACTTAAAGTCAATTTTGTTTTCTTGAAATGTTGAAATAATGTCTAGCTCTTAAATGTCTTTGTCCTCATATTTGCAATGTCAAATAAAATTAAAGAGGGAGGATGTAGATGAGTGTTTACATTGAACCCAGCCAGCCACTGTAGCTAGATCCTTATTTGGATAAAAGGAAGCGTCTTTGTTCACCAGTGGGAGTGGGGAGCACTGAGCGGCCTATTTGTCCCTAGAGGAGTGGTTCCAGCCAGAAACTTATAGTCTATTGGCCATTTGGGTCAATTCCTAGCTCTTTTCAGCCCCCTGTAATAAAGCCCGCTTTAGCGCGCTTTTTCGCTTGTATTCAACTCAGCACAGCTCCTCGTGGTGTACTGCAGAGTTCTACAAGCAGCAGAGAGCAAAAGAGTGACTTTTTCCTGATTTAAGTATTTTTTTCTGGCTTTTTGATTATTTACTGCTTAGCGACTGCTTTTTCGCCTGTTTATACAGCTCTGCATTCTATTTAAACTGTTTTTGTGTTGATTAACTGTTTTGCACTTTTAAAAAAGTTATTTGTTGCTTAATTTTACTTGTAGGCTAACACACTCAAGTGCGCTAGCCGTTTAAAAGCATTTATAGCATTTACTGTCTGTTTTTCTTCTGTTTTCTGCAAAAAGAATAAAAAAAAAAATCTTGTTTTCCGCCTTACTGAACTAGAATAGTCCAGTCTTCAGAGTTTGCTGATCTCTGGGCTTTGGCTTGGTTCCTGTGCTATTCCATATCCTTATTTGGATAAAGGGAAGCTTCTTTGTTCACCAGTGGGAGTGGGGAGCACTGAGCAGCCTATTTGTCCCTAGAGCAGTGGTTCCAGCCAGAAACTTGTAGTCTATTGGCCATTTTGGGTCAATTCCTAGGTCTTTTCAACCCCTGCTATAAAGCCCACTTTAGCGCTTTGCGTGATGTAGCGGAGTTGCCCATAGAGCACCATCGGGCAGCGCCGGTTAAACAAGGTTAAACTATTTCTGGCTCCGTAAAGTCTGCTCTTCAATTTTTCCCTTAGAACTTCTCTACTTGCAATCTAAACAGTCTATTCTCTATCTCAATAGCTCAGCACTTGCTCCTAAAGCATTTTTATATAGGTAAAGTACTTGTATAATAAACAAAGTACTACATTAGCCTAGAATCCCTTGAATACCCATTTCCCTATAGGTCCCTTCTGACTCAGTTACACAGCAAACTTTTTCACTTTTCTAGCATGTCAAGGGTCAGTTGCTAGCGCCTCTCCTGTTCAGCTGGTGAATCTGGGCATCTTGAGGCAATGTTACAATTGCCTCATGTACACAGACAACCCACTCCTTCTCCCACAAAACACAAATACATGTGAGAGATGCAACTATATAGCCAAACTGGAGGCTGAGCTCTCTCAACTCAGGACTGGCAAGACCAGACAGGAGGAGAAGGAAACCACGCACACCACAAACCCAGTTTCACATAGAACTATCACAACTGCAAAACAAACACATAAACACACAAAGACATACTCGGAGGCACTGATCAAAAATCTACCAAAACTACAGAGGCCTCCAAAGCAGACACCCAAGCAACTGCCACCTCAAGACATAAGACATGCAACACATAGTTCTCAAAGTCAGTGTGCTAAACAGTCACAGCCCTTAAGGCCAAACACAATGCCAGACACACTTGTTATAGGTGACTCCATAGTCAGACACACTGACGTCCCTCTCACCAGACTGAACAAGGAAAAGATCACAGTTAGCTGCCTACTTTGTTTAGTATACAAGTACTTTACCTATATAAAAATGCTTTAGGAGCAAGTGCTGAGCTAATTTTTGTGGCTTTCCACTTCTATTTATCTAGCAACTGTATTTCGCCTGCTTGCTGATACATTGTTATTGTTTTTTCTGCATTTATTCTGTTTTTGCACTTGTTTCTCAGTTTGTTACTTTTAAAATCTGTAACTGTTGCAAATTGTTTGTGTAGGCTGTGATAGCCGATTTATAGCATTTATAAGTGTTTACTGTATCTGTTTCTGCTTGTTTTCTGAAAAAAAAAAAAATATCTCTTGTTTTCCCGCCTTACTAAGCTAGAATAGTCCAGTTTCAGAGCTTGCTGATCCCTGGGCTTTGTTTGCAGTTCCTGTTACTGATTCTTTACCAAATTTGGAAGAGAGGAAGTTCCCTTGCTTACCAGTGGGAGTGGGAAGCATTGAGCTGCCTGTTGGTCCAGTTTTGTGAGGTTTCAGCCAGCAACTTGTAGTTTATTGGTCGTTTTGGGCCAGTTCCTAGCTTCTTTCAGCCCCCTGATATAAAAAACGCTAAACGCGCGTTTGCGCGGTTTAGCGCGATTTAGCGCGATTTAGCGCGGAGCTGCTACTGTTGCACACTAGGGCAGCGCCGGTTAAGCAGATTTAAACTATTAGGGCTACCTAAATTCCACTCTTCAAATTTTCCCTTAAAACTACCTTCCTCGAACTATACTACTGATCTAATCAGCGTATCCTATAACTAAAAAGATCATCTCTACTTGACTCCAAGTAGACTATTCTCTATCTGTTAAACCTAGCACTTGCTCCTACAGTACTTATTACCTTGATACGGTGCTCTTGTCATAGATAGTACCCCAAAAAGGCAAACCCCCATTTCTCGGTCACCCACGTCCCCCGGAATCTTCTTTAAAGTTATTGTCTATTCCTTCTAGCATGTCGAGGGATCAGTTGCTAGTGTCCTCTCCTGCTCAGCTGGTGAACATGGGAATATTGAGGCAATGTTACAATTGCCTCATGTACACAGACAACCCTCTCCTCCTCCCACAAAACACAAATACATGCGAGAGATGCAACTATACAGCCAAACTGGAGGCTGAGCTCTCTCAACATAGGACTGGCAAGACCAGTCAGGAGGAGAAGGTTACCACACACACTATAGACCCAGTCTCACATAGTACCATCACAACCTCAAATCATACACATAAACACACAAAGACATACTCGGAGGCTCTGATCAAAAATCTACCAAAACAGCAGAGGCCACCAAAGCAGACACCCAAACAACCACCACCTCAGAACACATCACCTGCAACACATAGACCTCACAGTCAGAGTGTCAAACAGTCACAGCCCTTAAGGCCAAACAAAATGCCAGACACACTAGTCATTGGTGACTCCATAGTCAGACACACTGACGCCCCGCCACCAGACTGAGTAAGGAGAAGGTCACAGTAAGCTGCCTGTCGGGCGCTAGAATCCACCACATAACGCAAGCACTCAGGTCTCTCAACAGCAGGTACAAATACGACTCAGTCATTGTCCACGCTGGTGTAAACGACCTGAGACGTACCTCCTTGGACTACATGAAAAGAGACATTGAGGAGCTCTCTGATTATGTAGCCCAGGCAGGTATGACCCTGACCTTGAGCAGTATCCTACCTTCACCAAGAATGATGCCACAATACAGAGATAAGATGATCAGCTTTAACAATTGGCTTAAACACTGGTGTCATTCAAAGGGGATCCAATGTCTGTCTGCCTGGGATGACATGCTGGACAAGCCACGCTGCTTCGCAAGGGACGGCTTGCACCTGTCATCCCTGGGATTCCGAATATTGGCAAAGGCTCTTGCCACCCCCATAGTGCCTTTTTTAGGCAAGGCTCAAATTCTAAACCTACCACCCTAGAACACAAAAAAGGAAAAAAACTAAGGGTAATGCTGCTCAATGCCAGAAGTCTGAATCTCAAAATGCACGCACTCGAGGCCCTTCTCAGTATGGAGAACATCGATGTCTGTGCTGTGACAGAAACCTGGTTCAAGGCTCCTGAGAGCACCCCAGCACTATCAGGTTTTACCTCATATCATGCTCCGCCCCAAAATCCGGACAATACCAAGAAAGGAGGGGGTATCCATATTCATCAAGGACACCCACGCCTCAAGACTGGTTGCAACGCACGATGCATCGGAGACCATCCAGGTGCAATTAACCATAGGCAAGACTGCTCTGCAAATTGTAGCATGTTACAGGCCACCCTCACAAACTCAGGAACCTCACATGGCCTTCCTGAAAACACTAGAGGGATAAATGTATCACCAAACACCATCATACTAGGTGACTTCAATTACCCTAATATAGACTGGGAACACTACTCAAGCCCAAACACCCTAGCCCAAAAGTTCCTGGAATTCATAAACTCAAATGCCATGGAACAACTAGTTACCATCCCCACAAGAGGAGATAACATACTTGACCTCATCATCACGAACATGGGAGCACAATGTTCAACACCGGAAGTATACCCCTCACTGGTGAGATCAGATCACAAACTAATCTCGCTGGAGGTCCTCATCCCACCCCCACCTGAAATAAAAAAGACCACAGTAAAGAACTTCTCAAAGCCGACTTCACACTTCTAAAGACTAGTGTGGTCTCCTTTAAGGCCCCGAGCCATGGAAAACAGTACACAAGCCGCTGAATCACTTACAAATGCCTTCTACCAGCACCTGCAGGACTGCATGGATAAGGCAATCCCAAGCAAAACAAAGACTCTTTGTACCAAAGGCAAGCGTCCAGTCTGGTGGACCCCAGCCATAAACAAACTCTACAACAAAAGGAGGAAGCTACTACAAGATAGAGCAAAATCCTTAAAAGGTAAGACACCCTTGATCACTATAAGTAAAAACTAAGAGCTCTCATAAAATCATCCAAAGCAAATTTTGAGAGAAAAATAGCTAAAGACTCAAAAGACAATCATAAGGCCTTCTTTAGCTATGTTAGAAACCTGGGAGGAAACTCCCAGATATGCTCAAAACTAGTTCAAAATGATGTGAAGATTACTGATCCTACGGACATTGCCAACATACTGGCTGACAGGTTCAGTGCAAACTTCTCCCTCCCCAAAAGGAGAGATATCTATACCAAATGATTGCAGCCCCCAAACATCTCCAACGCCCAAGTGAGAACTGCTCTCTCCAAAGCAAAAACACAGCATCCATGGGACCTGATGGTGTCCCCGGCTGTGTGCTCCACGAACTCAATGAGGAATTAAACCCACAGCTAGGACAGCTGTTTAATCAAAGTCTTACCTCTGGATACGCACCCAGGAGTGGCGCACTGCAACTGTGGTCCCACTTCACAAAGGCGGTGCCTCCACCGACCCTGGAAATTACCGCCCATTAGCTTGACAAGCCTTATCTGCAAAGCCATGGAGAGGATCATAATGGACCTCATAAATAAAGACATAGGGAATTTGCAGACTTTGGATCCAACCCAGTTTGGCTTTGTCAAAGGCAGATCATGCCTTTTAAACTTGGTTGACTTTTTCAAAACAGTCACCAAAGCCATTGATGAGGGAAAGGCAGTCCATACAGCCTACCTCGATCTGGCGAAGGCCTTCGATACAATACCCCACTCGGGTATCATTGAAAAACTCATCAGCTTAAATATTAACCCATACATCACAAGATGGGTTGCAAACTGGCTGAGTGACAGAACCCACAGGGTCAGAGTTGCTGGCGCCATGTCAGACTCAAAGCCTGTCACAAGTGGTGTCCCACAGGGCTCAGTCCTGGGCCCACTCTTGTTTGGCATCTACTTCTCAAGTACAAGCAAACACAGGAGGGTTATGGCTGACAAAGTTTGCAGATGACTGCAAACTGGGTGCCATAGTAGAAAACACATCTGACACAGATATCCTTCAGAAGGGTCTCACAGAAACGGAAAACTGGTGCCAGAGCCATGGCCTAAAGTTAAATGCCAAAAAATGCATAGTCATACCCTTCGGGAAAAACAAGGTTACCCCTAGCTACCAAATAGGTGGCAATCCACTGAGCACAGAAGAAGTTATCAGGGACCTGGGGACCCAGGTTGATAGTAGTCTGTCATTCGACACCCATGTAGCTAAAGTAGTTAGGAAGACCTTCTACATTGCCCACCTTATCATGAAGGGATTCTCATCTAGATCAAGGGAGGTCATTGTCTCCCTCTACTCATCACTCATCAGACCAATGATTGAGTACAATGCCCCATTCGGAATGTGTCTGACCCGACACTTGCAGCAGCTGGAGAGGCCACAAAAGTTCCTCACCAAAAGGATAAAGGGTCTCAAAAATCTGTCCTATGCTGCCCGACTGAAAGAACTCCAGCTCTACTCAGTTGCTTACCGCTTGCTCAGAGGTGACCTCTGCCTAACATACAAGGCCATGTCAAACCCAGATTTGATGAATATGCTTCACCTCAAAAAATCTAGATCCATCAGAGCCACAAGGGCGGGAGACTTAAACCTCGACACGGCTATTAATAGGACGTGCTGGAGGGATAGATTCATCACCCAAAGACTCCCTATGCTGTGGAACAAAATCCCGGTATATGTGAGGCAGAGCACCTCGCTGGCCTTGTTCAAGAGAAATCTTGACCAATGGATGGGAGATCGCAGATATACCCCAGGGATTACCTCAGTGTCACTGCTCGACAGAGGCACAGCAAAATAATGGGTATAGTTCCCCATACTAAAGGGGTGGCGTAAGCCACAAAACGATGGGCTAGGCTTGTAAATGCCCTCGGGCAGATAGCCTAGTATGAACCTATGAACCTATGAACCTATGAACATAACACAAGCACTCAGGTCACTCCACAGCAAGTACAAGTATGACTCAGTCATTGTCCATGCCGGTGTGAACGACCTGAGATGTACCTCCCTGGACTACATGAAAAGAGACATAGAGGAGCTCTCAGATTATGTAGCCCAGGCCGGTATGACCCTGACCATGAGCAGTATCCTACCCTCACCAAGAATGATGCCACAATACAGAGACAAAATGATCAGCTTTAATAATTGGCTTAATTACTGGTGTCATTCTAAGGGGATCCAATGTCTGTCTGCCTGGGATGACATGCTTGACAAGCCACGCTGCTTCGCAAGGGACGGCTTGCACCCGTCACCCGTGGGCTTCCGGATATTGGCAAAGGCTCTTGCCACCCCCATAGTGCCTTTTTAGGCAAGGCTCAAATGATAAACCTACCGCCTAGAAAACAAAAATGGAGAAAACTAAGGGTAATACTGCTCAATGCCAGAAGTCTAAACCTCAAGATGCACCTCGAAGCCCTCCTCAGTATGGAGAACATCGATGTTTGTGCTGTGACTGAAACCTGGTTCAAGGCTCCTGAGAGCACCCCAGCACTATCAGGTTATACCTCATATCATGCCCGCCCCAAAATCCGGACCGAACCACAAAAGGAGGGGGAGTATCCATATTCATAAAGGATACCCACACCTCCAGGTTAGTGGCAACGCACGAAGCATCGGAGACCATCCAGGTGCAATTAACCATAGGTAAAACTGCCCTACAGTTTGTAACATGCTACAGACCACCTTCTCAAACTCAGGAAACCCACACAGCCTTCCTGAAGACACTGGAGAGTATAAATGTCTCTCCAAACACCATCATATTGGGTGACTTCAACTACCCAAACATAGACTGGGAACATTACTCAAGCCCCAACACCCTAGCCCAAAGGTTCCTTGAGTTCATAAACTCAAATGCTATGGAACAACTAGTCACCATTCCCACAAGAGGAGAAAATATACTAGACCTGATCATCACAAACATGGGGACAAAATGCTCCACACCGGAAGTATATCCCTCATTGGTGAGATCAGACCATAAATTAATATCACTGGAGATCCACATCCCGCCCCCACCCTCAAAAATAAAGACCACAGTGAAGAACTTCTCAAAAGCAAACTTCACACTTCTTAAGACTGGAGTGGTATCCTTCAAGGCCCCCGAGCCAGTGGAAACCACAACCCATGCCGCTGAAACCCTTACAAATGCCTTCTACGAGCACCTCCAGGAATGTATGGATCAAGCAATCCCTAATAAAATCAAGACCCTTTCCACCAAAGGCAGGCGCCCGGTCTGGTGGACTCCAGCCATAAACAAACTCTACAACAAGAGGAGAAAGCTACTACATGACAGAGCAAAATCCTTAAATGGGAAGGCATCTCTGATCAATACTAGCAAAAAACTACGATCACTCATAAAATCATCCAAGGCCAACTTTGAGAGAAAAATCGCTAATGACACAAAAGACAATCATAAAGCCTTCTTTAGCTATGTTAGAAACCTGGGTGGAAACTCCCAGATATGCTCAGAATTAGTCCAAAATGATAAAAATCACTGAACCCACAGACATTGCAAGAATACTGGCAGACAGGTTCAGTGCAAATTTCTCACCTCTCTCCGTAACCAAAAGGAGAAATATCTATCCCACCAGAGTCTAGCCTCCCAAACATCTCAGATGCCCAGGTGAGAGCTGCTCTCTCTAAAGCAAAAAACACAGCATCAATGGGACCGGACGGTGTCCCCGGATGTGTGCTACACGAACTCAATGAGGAACTAAACCCACACATAAGGCTGCTGTTTAATCTTAGCCTTACTACAGGATATGTACCCAAAGAATGGCGTGACGGCAACTGTGGTCCCACTCCACAAAGGCGGTGCTTCTACGGACCCTGAAATTACCACCCCATAAGCTTGACGAGCCTTGTCTGCAAAGCTATGGAGAGGATCATAATGGAACTCATAAATAAAGACATTGGGGACCTACAGACACTGGATCCTACCCAATTTGGCTTTGTCAAGGGCAGATCCTGCCTCTTGAACTTGGTCGACAACAGTCACTAAGGCCATTGATGAGGGTAAGGCAGTTCACACAGCCTACCTTGACCTAGCAAAAGCGTTCGACACAATACCCCACTCGGGCATCATAGAAAAGCTCACCAGCTTAGATGTAAACCCATATGTCACAAGATGGGTTGCAAACTGGCTCAAGGACAGAACACACAGGGTTAGAGTTGCTGGTGCCATGTCAGACTCTAAGCCGGTCACGAGCGGTGTCCCACAGGGCTCAGTCCTGGGCCCCCTCTCATTCGGCATTTATTTTTCTGAAGTGCAGGCAAACATAGGGGGATTGTGGTTGACAAAATTTGCAGATGACTGCAAACTGGGCAACATAATTGACACTCCATCAGACACAGACATCCTCCAGAAAGGTCTCATAGAAATGGATAACTGGTGCCAGAGCCATGGCCTTAAGCTAAATGCCAAAAAATGTATAGTCATACCCTTTGGGAAAAACAAGGTAACCCCTAATTACCACATAGGTGGTAATCCATTAAACACGGAAGAAGTTATCAGGGACCTGGGGACCCAAGTTGACAGTAACCTCTCTTTTGACACTCACATTGCCAAAGTGGTTAGGAAGACCTTCTACATTGCCCACCTGATCATGAAGGGATTCACATCCAGATCAGGAGAGGTCATTGTACCCCTGTACTCTTCACTTATCAGACCAATGATTGAGTACAACGCCCCATTCGGAATGTACCTTACCCGACACCTGCAGCAGTTGGAAAGACCCCAAAATTTCCTCACCAAAAGGATAAAGGCTCAAACATATGTCATACGATGCCCGACTGAAGAAACTCCAGCTCTATTCAGTCGCATACCATCTGCTCAGAGGTGATCTGTGCCTGACATACAAGGCCATGTCCAACCCGGAATTAATGGACATGCTCCACCTCAAAAATCCAAATCCACCAGAGCCACGAGAGCAAGAGACTTAAACCTCAACACGGATATAAATAGGATGTGCTGGAGGGACAGATTCATCACCCAGAGACTCCCTACACTATGGAACAGAATCCCAGTCCATGTGAGGCAGAGCCCCTCACTGACTCGGTTCAAGAGAAATCTTGACGAGTGGATGGGAGATCGTAGGTTTACCCCGGGAATCATCTCTGTATCACTGCTGGACAGAGGCACAGCAAACTAATGGGTATAGTATTCTCATCCTAAGGGGTGGTGAAAGCCACACACACTCTGGCTAGGCTTATAAATGCCCTAGGGCAGATAGCCTAGTATGAACCTATGAACCTATGAACCTATAACATGTGCATGCAAGTTACCGAGCACGTGTGAGATCAGTGATATTTTGTGAAGTCGGCCACTGTGAATGTAAGCTTGAATGGAGATGCACATGTGAGTGTGTTAGAAGTAATGTGTCAGTCAGTAAGCATACACAGTTCAAAGTATATGTACAAATTACAGCTCCTGATGTGTGTTTATATATTAAATTACTTAAATTCATTCTGTGTCTCAGTGTCTCATCTGAATACATAAGGCATGTGACTTATGCCTTCCATGTTAACCCATTCCTCAAATAAACAGTTCAACTTTTCTCCATCAGATAATTTGCACTTGGGAATTGCTCATTGTTCTGTTTCTCCATCCTGTCATTCTGATTCTGACTTAGTGTTCAAAGGAATACATTTACCCAACAGTACAAGCTGTCTACAGTAAACTCTTAGTTAAGCAAAACTCAAGCAACCAGAAGAAAATCAAAGAAATACACTACAGTATGAACAATTCAGTTTTTTATGTGTTGCACTTTCTGCCCCCCCCCCCAAGGGGGGGCCTAAAGCAGATGCCCTACACTGACCGCCATAAAAAACTCCAGCTATACTCTGTTGCACATCGTCTACTCAGAGGCAATCTCTGCTTAACATACAAGGCCATGTCAAACCCAGAACTGTTGGACATGCTACACTTAAAGAAATCCCAATCCCTCAGAGCCACACGATCCAGGTATCTAAACCTTGCCATCACAATAAACAAAACATCCTGGAGGGATAGGTTCTTGACCCAGAGACTCCCCAAACACTGGAATAGACTGCCCATACATGTCAAGCAGAGTACCTCTTTGGCCCTCTTCAAAAGAAACCTTGACAATTGGATGGGAGAAAGGAAATTCACCCCAGGGATCACGTCAGTTGCCCTGCTAGACAGGGGTCTAGGGAAGTAAATAGTGTGGGAAGAAATAGTCAGAGAATTGTTATGGCTAGGCTTGTATAGGCCCTAGGGCCGATAGCCTAGTAATAACCTATGAACCTATGAACCTGTGAGAAACATACCTTACGTTTCTAGAGTTTTAGAGTTTTAAAAAGAAGATACAAATAAATTCCCTCTCTTCCCAACCTGAGAACAAGTCAAACCAAACAAGTCAAATTGCTAAAATGTCAACACTTGCTCCATACTCAGTCAGTTTGAGTTAGATTGCATATTCTCTCTCTGATCTCTCACATACACACAGTCTCTTCAACTTTCATACATGCATTCAATCACTCTTTCTCTCTCCGATCTCTTACATACAGTCTCTTCAGCTTTCATACATCTTACTTATCTCTCACAGACAGTCGCTTCTGCTTTCATACATGCATTCACACTCTCTCTGTCTCTCTCTGTTCAATTCATTCAATTCCAATCCACTCAGCATGCCTCTGAAAACTGTTCCATGTGCCACGCTTTCTAGCAGAAATATAGTTTAAAATATTATTATTCCAGCCAGGCTTTTAATTATTGTATTTCAATATTAAAATCAAATCAAAACAGTGTTTAAGGTATGGGATAGTATAGGGACAGTATTTGTCAGGTCTGTTTTTAATAGTAACTCTCAAGCAACCAAAAACTATACTTATCCAGCATCTACCAATCCCCATGGGTTCCAGTTAACTGAGAGTTTACTGTACTTTGTTATAGCTTATGTGGTTTGCTAGCAAGTCCACTAAACCAGGATTTCTGTCTTCAGATACTTATGTTGAGGTAGCTTCTTTCCCCGAGATGGGTGACTACCACCATTTTCTTTCTGTATGTTGTCCTTTCACTGCAAAAGTTAACTGAGATTAAAACATCAGTTTTACTTCGTTCTTGGTCTTACAAGCTAGCACCCCACCCCTCACCTTTTTAAGTGAAGAGCCAAGAAAAGTACTTCTGCAAAACTGCACAGAGTTCCCAATCTATGCCCCCCCCCAAACACTTTTCAATGGAAGACAAAAAAATAACATTTCAGCTTCTGGCAGACCAACTAGTTTGCAATGTACATGTCTCCTCCCTTCTGTCCCATTTCTTCAATGGAAGAACAAAAAAAAAAAAATCAATTGAAGAGCCCCCCCAAAAAATTTGCAATCAAGTACCTGGGGCTCTTGAAGTGATCAGGTCATATTTCTGTACCCTGCCCCTGACCCTTCATCTTAACATAGTAAAAAAAAAAGAAAAGAAAAAAGGATTTTTCTATTAAACTGTAGAAAGCTAAATTGCTAGCTATAATACAGCAAGCTATTGCTGCAGACAGTTTAGACCACACACACACAGACACACACACACACACACACACACACACACACACACACACACACACACACACACACACACAGTGCTATAGTACTCAGGTTTCACCTCAAATGCAGTAATGACATCTAAAAGCCTTTCTGCCTTTGTCCCCCAACACGTTGCACCTGGGGCAGTTGTCACCTTCACCCTGCCCTAGCTACACTACTGTTAGACATTCTTTCTTCTGTCACTATTATTATCATCTCTATTTCAGTACTAACAGGTCTTGTAAGTGACTGTGTGCACTTCAGTCTTGTACAGATATTGTCTTCAGCTCCTATGTTGACATCCTTTTCAGGTCTGTATTCAGACATCCTCATTTATCTTCAGTTTCTGCACTAGCATCCCTTACAGGATTACATTCATTATTTCTCATTATTGCATTTTCAGTTACTGTACTGACATCTTACAGTTTGGGTTTTCTGCTGCTCTGTCATGCAGACAGAATCCTACCCATTGCATAACCAGACTCCTGGCTTCTTTTGTTTCAATATCTGCCTTATCTGATATTTGTAGATACTTCACTTAACTAACCTGATATTAAAATCCTTTCTCTCCCTGCCTAGAGTTGTTTTAGCTCTCACATGGAATAATTTTCCACTACCTAGAGTTCCTAAGTTTACCTGTGATTTGTCAAAACATACTACTTCGATTGTCTGTTTTCCAAAAGAAAAATTCTGAAAACTGTCAATTGAAAAAACCTACTAAGTTATATATATCAACTCCACAGTGGATCAAAGTGCCAAAACCCTTCAAAGGTGCAGTAATAATTCACACTACTCAACACATTCAGATAAAATTTGCCACATTATTAGATTTTTGAAATGAAGGACACCAACAAAGCAGGCAACAATTACAAAGTTAAGCTGAATTCACATGTTTAGCTCAACAAACATCTGACTAGGGCTCTGTTCCTTGACCCTCAGTTTCCATCCATTCTCATTTTCCTGTTTTGTCTATCATGCTATCCCTCTATTTTAAGTCAACAACACTCTTTATCTGTCTTTTTCTTGTCTAAATTGCTTTTCTTCTACCTTGGGATGGATGCATACCACTCTGTTGCTTGCTTGTTCTTCTATATGTCCCTCTGTAAAGGGCTTCTAAGAACACATTTTATCTGTCTTTGGTTTTTCCTTACTTATGAATGCCTGTTGCTTAGCGTATTGATTTTTCTGCTCTGTACTGACAGAAGTGGGTTTAAAACTCTAGGTAGTATTCATACCTTTTAATTATACTAATGTAATCTCTTCCTCTAGTACGTTCCTCTTTCTCACCTACTTGGTGACTAAAATTCTCCCATTCTGAGACTTTCTGTTTTACCTTGACAGAAAGTTCATAATTATTCCCAGGTTGCACATTTTCTTTATTCCCTAAATTTACTTTCTTAGAATATAGTCTTTCAGTAAGTGATCCTTTGTTTTGAGTACTATAAATCACTTCTATTCCATATCCTGCAATACCTTCAGTCTGAAATGATTTATTCCCACTCTGTCATAGCACTACCAGGCTGCAGTAACACTGTCTACCTGCTTTGTAACACTTCCAGATTGCACTGGCATAATATGTTAATCTATTCTTTCCACAGCTTTTACTTCTGCATTTTGATTTTTTCCTAATTTACTGCTTTCTGCACTAGTCTTTATTATTTTTTTAATGTAATTATATTTATTTAAACTGTATTTGCTCTAATATTGCTATACACTCGTGTGCTAACTTGCACTCCATTTGAATTGTTTTTACTGCTGTTTTAGCTGCTTTTCTGTAAAAGAAAAAGTTCTCTAAGCTTGTTCATAGGTTCATAGATTAGAACTAGGCTAACTGTCCTTGTGAGCCATTTAAAGCCCAGTCAATTACTCCATGTGAGAATCAAAACCTGCACCTTGTGTCTGTAAGGTAAACACCTTAACCATTATGCCATCCTCCCACCCACCTTTCCTGTAACTAGTCTGGTCCACATACAGATTTTCTGTATCCAGGACTGTTTGTAAGCTTCTGAGCCCCCCCCCCCAAGCCTTATTGTGTTGGAGGGAAGCCTTCTAGCTTATCAGTGGGAGTGGTAAGCACTAGGTAGCCTATCTACCACAAGAGGAGTGGTTTCTAGCCCAGAAATTGTAGTTTATTGGCCTTTTGGGCAGGTTTTCCATCTCTTTCAACTTTCTGGTTTAAAAGCCTGCTTTTGTGCTTGTTTCCTGCCTTCCATGTAACTAGTCTAGTCCTGATACAGATTTGCTGATCAAGGACTGTTTGTAAGCTTCTGAGCCCCCCCCCCAAGCCTTTCTGTGTTGGAGGGAAGCCTTCTAGCTTATCAGTGGGAGTGGTAAGCACTAGGTATCCTATCTACCACAGGAGGAGGAGTGGTTTCTGACCCAGAAATTGTAGTTTATTGGCCGTTTGGGCAGTTTTTCCATCGCATTCAACTTTCTGGTTTAAAGCCTGCATTTGCACAGGTTTGCGCTTGTTTAAACTATGGTTAGTAGTGCCGAGCTGAGGTAAACTATTACTGGTGCCAGAAAGTCTGCTCTTCAGTTTTTCCCTTAGATCTTGCTAGTTCTTTCTCTCTTGCACTAGACTGGACTAGCTGGCCAAGAGGAGAAGGTCAACACCTGCACCACACCACATGGGACACATAGCCCTCCAGGACACCCACTATCACAGCACTCACATAAAAACACAAACCAGACACACACACACACACCTTCATGGAGGATGTCAACAGAAATTTACCCAAACAGCAGAGACCTCCAAGACCGAAATGCACTTGACCACCACAACACAGCACAAATCACAGGACATATAGCTCACCTCCACAGTGTGCCCCTCAACCTAAGCCCCTTAGGATAAACACCTTGGCCGATACACTAATCACACAGATGTCCCACTCACTAGGTTGAATAAGCAAAAGGTAACAGTCAGCTCTCTATCAGGTGCCAGAACCCGACACATAACACACGCATTCAGGTCACTCCACAACAAGTACAAGTATGACTCTGTCATTGTCCAAGTGGGTGTAAATTATCTGAGACGCACCTCCATAGACTACATGAAAAGAGACATGGTGGAGCTCTTGGATTATGTGGCCCAGGCAGGTATGAGACTAGCCCTAAGCAATATCCTATCGTCACCCAGAATGATACCGCAGTACAAACAAAAAATGATTGATTTCAACAATTGGCTAAGTTTTTAGTGTCATTCTAAGAGGATCCAGTATCTGTCTGCTTGAGATGACATGATTGACCGACCTTGATGCTTTGCTAGAGATGGCCTGCATCTGTCACTCCTGGGTTTCCAGGTACTGGCTAAGGCTCTTGCCACCCCTATAGTGCCTTTTAGGTGGTGTTCCAAAGACCAAATTACCAGCATAACAGGTATAAATAAATGCAATCTGAGGGTCATGCTGCGCAACACTAGAAGTCTAAATTTCAAGATGCGCTGTCTCAAAGCACTCCTCAAAATGGAGAACATTGACATTTGTGCTGTAACAGAGACCTAGTTTAAAGCAGGAGAAAGAACCCCTGCGCTACCAGGCTATAACTTCATTCCACACCTTTCAGCCCCAAAACATGGACTGAAGCTCCAAAGACGGTGGTGTCCCCATATTCATAAAGGATATGCACACCTCCAGCCTAGTAGCCCAGCATAACGCTTCTGAGATACTTCAGGTACATCTAACATTGGGTAAGACGGCGATCCAGGTCATGGCCTGCTATAGGTCCCCAACCATGTACCTAGACTCTCACTCCACTTTCCTAAGCACCCTGGAGTCTATCAAGGTCCAACTCAACACTCTCATACTAGGAGACTTCAACTACCCCTCTATCAACTGGGAAAACTACTCAAGCACCAATACACTGGCCCAACACTTCCTGGAATTCATCAATTCCAGTTCCCTGGACCAGCTCATTCTGACCCCCACTAGAGGAAGCAACATCCTTGACCTGGTTATTACTAACATGAGCGACCATTGCTCTATACCAACAGTCAATCTCTCCCTGGTCAGATCTGACCCCTTGACATAGTTTATACTGATATATGTCCCATTAGGGGCAATGTCTAACAAGCTAGTAGTATTTTTTTAATACCATATGCTGCTGGGGAACACTATTCTGTATTTTTGGGGTTTAATATGTGTCTCAATTATAATATTGAAGTAGTATTATTTACTAATTGTTCTATATGGTGGTCCTTTTGGGTTATATAATTGGTTTGATATCGTTTGATGATATTATAGCCCTTAATTTTGGCATTAATTGTTGGAAACATTCAGAAGTTTTAAAGATTTGTTATTACCCTCTAGGGTGCATACTCAAATTTATTTTGAGATACGTTTTTACTGTTTGTTTCCCCCAAAAATAGTCATTACAGATCTTATGATGATTTTACAAGGTCTGTCAGCAGACAAAGATTATCTAACAGCATTTGGGTTAGGTACCTCTATTAGGGACAATGTCAATATAAACAATAATGATCCAGCTGATGCCTATAACCTTATTTTTCAGAAACTAACAAAAAGTATGAAACTACTTAGAACCAATGTCTGACACTTAAAGCTTTCCAAAGCATATCAAACCAGGGGTATTACTCCAAGGGGTCTTAGAATTAGGATCCAATCCTTGGTTAGCAACCCTGATGATTGTTTAATGGAACAATGGGCTCAAGCTCAACAGAAAGCTTCCATGGGTTTTGTTGACATACTTGCAGCACATTATGAATGCTCTGTTGATCAGAATATTATAGAAGGGACATCTATATGTGAGCAAATTAAAACCTATGACGGGCAAGATTGTTATGTTTCTGGTTTGACTCAGTTAAGTAAAGAATTACTTAACATTGAGAAACAACTTAAAGATAAAAAGATGCAAACATTTAACAGAGACATGGGGAATTACCAAAGTGGTAAACCATTTGGTTCAATAAAGAATATCAAATTTGGCAATTCTGACATTAAATCTTCCACATATAGGAGAAAGAGACCCAAGTCCATTCTTAAGAAGTCCAGACTTTCCAATAGTGGGACATCAGGGGATGAATCCTCCTCCACCACAGATGTAGATGCCAACTAAAGCCAGGATTCCCCAACCCCTATGTCTTTAGTTTGGATAACCCTTTAGGGTTAAAAGTCGTAGGGGAGGAAGGAAACATAGGGCAGGTAAGCGATGTCGAGGGTCTATTGAAAATCATGATACAACATTAAGTGGTACTAACAATGTTCATAACATATCATCTACACTTCTCTCTGAGGTTGAACTAAAACTTTTAAATAAAGGCTTGAATTTTGTACCAGCATTTTTTTGGGTGGGGATTCACTGGCTCAAGATGGGATTTCCTTTTGTTGGCTACTTAACTTAAGACTGCATTTTGATTCTGCATTACCAAATGCTACTAAAAATGAATTTAAATATCATAAATCTACTTTTATGCCACCTATGCATAAGCATGTTGCTGTATTTCAGACTAGTGTGCTTAAAGATCTACATTTCAAAACCAGAGAATATCAGGTTTTACCTCACAGTCTCTCAAATGTTGAACACCAGGTGGTTACAAATCTTAAAAATATCAAGAATTTGATAATTTTACTGGCTGATAAGGGTGTAGCAGTAGTGGTAATGAATTGGACTAAGTATTACAATGAGGCTCAAAGACAATTGATGGATGGTAAATATTATATGTATATGCCTTTAGATCACACCTTCAGATTTAAACATCAAATAGATTCATTCCTCTTGATGGCTGTTGAAGAGGGGATTATTACTGACTCCAATTTACATCACCTTACTGTGCCAGATCCAAAACATCAATATTTGTATTTACTACCAAAAATCCATAAGGATCTATACAATACACCTGGTAGACCTATAGTTTTTGTCAGGGGTTCACTTACTGAACCCCTCTTACAATTCTTTACTAAATATCTTAAACCTTTGTTGAGTTTGGTCAGATCGTATATACAAGGTACCACACAATTTCTGAGGATTATCTCTGACATGCAGTTGAAGTTTGGTTGGTTCCTATGTACACTTGATGTCACTGCATTATACACTACAAGTTTACAGGCCCTTCAATACTGGCTTGATAGGGTGGAATTAAATCCACCTGGGTTTAACATATTTTTGGTATGTTTAGTAGAACATGTGCTTACCAAAAATGCCTTTTCTTTTCATGGCAAATGTTTTTGGCAAGTCCAAGGGACCGCAATGGCAGCATCCTTTGTTCCCATTTATGCGGACTTCTTTGTGGCATTTTTGGAGGAACAACTGATTTATGACCCCAGTCAAAACATATACTTGAACAAAATAGATATATGGAGATGCTATTTGGATGACTGTTGGATGGTCTGGAGGGTGGACATTAATTATCTTCAGGAATGTGTAGAATATCTCAATAGTAATAACTGGGCAATCCAATTTATGGTCAACTATCATCTTCAACAGATTAACTTTCTTGATGTGAAATATTGATAATACTCTTGATAGTCAGGTATACCGCAAATATCCTGACTACAACACATTATTAAATGCTACCAGTTTCCATCCACAGCACATCATATGCAATATTCCCAAATCACAGTTTTTATGGATGAGACAGATCTGTTCAACACAAGACACCTTTGTACATTATAGGGAGGATCTCATCAAGAGGTTTCGGACCAAGGGTTACAAATATGATAATATCATATCAGCCAGCAATTGGGCCTCTGAACAAGATAAGAAGGAGCTACTTAAGTACAAGGAACAACCTAATACATGGTCTGCAGATATTCGTCTGGTTACTACATTTGGTCGCAATACTAATCTACTTATGGACATTGTAAATCGACATTGGAACATATTGTTGGCAGATCACAGATTGTCGGATGTAGTCAGGTCTAAATGTTTATTCTTCATAGGAGACAAACACTGGGTTCCCAGTTTAGTCATTATAAACAATGGATGGATCTAACTCAACCTAAACAATAGCTTGTGATTAGTGGGGAATTGTTATATAGATGTCTTCCTTGTGGACACTGCACCCACTGTCACAGTATTGTTTAATTCAAGTAATTCACAAGTATAAACATGTCCTTAGCATATGATATTACATTTCTAGCCAGTTTCAGTAGTGATTGGATTATATATTTTGCAGCATGTTCATGCTCATCATTTTACATTGGACAGACATCTCGGCCTCTACATCTATGGATCACAGAACACATTAGTGACATTAGGAAAAAGAGACTTTCTAACGCCTTATATAAGTATTCTTTGAAACACAGCACTGCACACTTTAGATTTACTATTATAGATAAAATCCATAGAGACAGGACCAATAAAACTGGGTGGCATACCAGTTTAAATCAGAGAGAGAAAAACTGGATTATTAAATTGGAAGGTTTGTTTCCTCCAGAGCTAAATGAACAATTGTAATTATCCAATGAGAGTTTTGCTGTGGTGACCAAGATGTATATAAAGCATTGTCATCTTCTAATTATTTGTTATTTGCACTGAGGAAGGCTATTTCCGCCAAAACCGGTCTGATGATTTAATTTCCAGTGGGGTACAGTCTTTGGCTCTACCCGTATGATGTGCTAATTAAAGTTAATATTTGGATTCCACACTTCGTGTGCTGACGTGTGTTTTTGAAATACAATTTGACTCCTTTTTGAGCCTTTGCACTTGCGAGGGTTGGTTTATTGTGGTAACTTCACAGCACCCTTGCCAATGGAAAAAAGCTGCATGACTGCCAAATTATAGACCAATGCACTGTACGAACATGTACATAAATGCATGGAACTTGCCATACCCAGCAGAATCAAGATGCTCTCCTCCAAAAAAAGGAAGCCATTCTGGTGGTCCCCTGCTATTAATAAACTCTACAACAGAAGGAAGAAACTGTTGCAGAAAAAGGTGAAGTCCCAAGACTGGAAAAACTCTCTTATCAGCCTCAACAAAAAGCTGAGATCTCTCATCAAATCCTCTGAAGCCAGCTATAAAGGCAGAATTGCAGCAGACACTAAAAACAATCACAAAGCCTTCTAGAGTTATATCAAGAACCTCCATGGCAATACCCAGATTTGCTCTGAGTTACTGCACAATGGTATCTCCTATACTGAGCCAACAGATATTGCCAACATACCGGCCGACAGATTCAGTGTCAACTTTACCCCTCTCTCCCCAACAAAGGATCAATCACAATACTGGAAGAATGCCAGCATTACTGTAGCACAGGTTAAAGCTTCATTGTCCAAGGCCAAGAATACAGCCTCCATGGGACACAATAATATCCCTGGCCATGTTCTACATGAACTACAAAACAAACTGGCACCACATCTGTGTGCCCTGTTTAGTCACAGCCTCACCCCAGGCTTTGTCTGCACTGAATGTCGCACTGCTACAGTCATCTATCTCCATAAAGGGGGAGCGACTACAGACCCTGGGAATTATCACCTCATTAGCCTAATGAGTCTGATATATAAAGCTATGGAGCACATCATCATGGACCTGATAAACAAAGATATAGGAAATCTCCAAACTCTGGACCCCACACAATTTGGCTTTGTGAAAGGGAGATTGTGAATGCTCAACCTTGTAGACTTCTTTAAGTCAGTCACCAGAGCTGTGGATGAAGGTAAGGCAATGCATACAGCCTCCCTTGATCTGGCCAAGGCCTTTGATACCATTCCTCACTCAGGAATTATTGATAAACTCACCAAACTAGGCATCAACCCCTATATCACTAGGTGGGTTGCAAACTGACAGGACCAATAAAACTGGGTGGCATACCAGTTTAAATCAGAGAGAGAAAAACTGGAACACACAGTGTGAAAGTAGCAAACTCCAAGTCAGACTGCCTACCAGTCATGAGTGGAGTCCCACAGGAATCAATCCTGGGTCCTCTCTTGTTCAGCATCTACTTCTCAGAAGTCCAGGCCAACACAAAGGGACTCTGGCTGACCAAGGTTGCAGACGACTGCAAACTGGGAGCCATTATTAACTCCCCAAGTGATGCAGACATACTACAGAAAGGCATCACTGAGACCAATGACTGGTGTCAAAACCATGGCCTTAAGCTTAACGCCAAAAATGCGTCGTCATCCCCTTTGGTAAAAACTAATTTCCCACTAATTACCACATAGATGGGAGACCACTGAACACTGAAGCTGTTATAAGAGATCTGGGGATGCAGGTTGACAGCAACCTCTCCTTCGACCACCACATTGCCACTGTAGTCAGAAAGTCCTTCTATGTGGCACATCTCATTACCAAGGGTTTTGCATCCAGGAAGAAAGAGGTCATCATCATCTCTCTGTACTCTTCCCTCATTAGACCAATCATTGAGTATAATGCCCCATTTGGCATGTACCTCACTAGACACCTGCAACAGCTGGAGAGGCCACAGATGTACCTCACGAAGAAGATCCTAGACATTAAACACATATTCTACATGGACAGACTCAAAAACTCCAGCTATTCTCTGTCTCATATCACCTACTTAGAGGTGATCTCTGCTTGACTTACAAAGCTATGTCTGACCCAGCTCTGTTAGAAATGCTACATCTAAAGAAATCCCAATCCCTCCCAACCATACACTCCAGAGACCTCAACCTCAACCTCATTACCACAATCAACAGAACATGCTGGAGGGACATGTTCCTCACACAGAGACTGCCCATGCTCTGGAATAGACTTCCCATATATGTCAAGCAGAGCACCTCACTGTCCTTCTTCAAGAGAAATCTTGATGAGTGGATGGGTAATAGAAAGTACACCCCAGGGATCACTCCAGTGGATCTACTTGATAGACGCACTGGGAACTAACATTGGGTGGCACAATGCCAGGGCACTTCTATGGGTTAGGCTTGTAAAGGCTCCAGGGCAATTATTTATTTATTTATTATTTATTTGCAGTTTGATTACTGGGGAAGTCCACTGGGCTGAATTGACCCATTTTCAGTGGAGGCCCGGGGAGAAAAGCTCCAAGATGCATTATACAATTTAGATACAACAGATAGTTAATATTAAAGATAATATTATGTAGAATAGTTACTCATAAATGCATTCAATATCATGCATAGTTAACAAATTCATTAAGCTTGAATGTAGGGATCATACAGTTTCATTTGAGGAAAACAGATATGTGTTAGGTGTGGAAACAGTTTACCTACAAACCTTTTAAGAAAATGTAAATATGCTTTACACACACACACATCAACAGCAGAATGCTATTTACAATATTTACAAGGTTGGGCTGTGTGAGAGTAGCTGCAGAAGTTGTTGAGAGTTTAGAGAGAAGCTATAGAAGTTGTTAAGAGCTTAGATAGGCTCATAGGAAGATAACTATGAGAGTTGTAGAGCTTGGGAAGCAGAGCGAGAACTCCCTTTGATTAGGTTGGGTGAAGGCAGGTACATTTCCATTTAGTGGACAGGTGTTTGAATAGTTGGGTTTTGAAGTTTTTTGTTTGGTATGGTTCTTAGTGTGGAGGGAAGGGAATTCCATTTTTTGCCTGTTGAGAAAGATATGAGAAGTTGGCCAGGAGAACGTTTAGGTTTATGGATAGTAATTAAATTCTGATTTTCAGATCTGAGAGCTCTGTTGGGTGTATAAGGGGGGAAGGATGTTAGTTAGAGTGGGACATTTTGTTGGGTGAAATATGAGTCTGTATGCAGTAGTGAGTTGGAGATAGTCTAGGTAGTTTGGGAGTTCAAGCCAATTCAGGGATTGTAGGGTTAGGCAGTGATGGGTGGTATTTTTAGATTTAGAGGCAAATTTAGAGGTTTTGTTGTAGCAGTTTTATAGTTTAGAGGTGATAGAGGTGGACAGATTGGTTAGGAGAGGGGCTCCATATAATAAGGAAGGAAGAAGATAAGTTTAGGCTAGAGTTTGCCTGGTAGAGATGGAGAGAAAGCAATTATTCCTATACAGCATACCTAGCTTTTGGTGGGTTTTCTTAATATTTTGTTGAATATGAATATCAAACTTGAGGTGTTCATCTACAGTAATGCCAAGTAGTTTGGCAGAGGGGGCTACTTCTATAGGTGAGTTGGTTTGATTATAGACTTTGAAGTTGTTTTTATCATAGGAGAGGGTCTTTGTGGGAGGGAATAGTAGAATCTTTGATTTATTTGCATTGAGAGAGAGAGGTGGTTTTGGCGCATCCAGTTTTCAGTTGTTGAGGAGGCAGTTTGGGTTTTAGTCAGCAATTCAGAGAGGTTTGAGGCAGAGCAGACTAAGGTTGAGTCATCTGTGTATTGAATGATTTTAGCATCAGAAATAGCAGTGTGAACGTTATTAATGAAGATGTTAAAAAGCATTGGCCCAAAGATGGATCCCTGTGGTACGCCAGTTGGGGTCGGTAGAAAGGAAAAGATGGAGTTCTGCCATTTGACTGCCTGTGATCTGTCTGATAGATAGCTGTAGAACCAGGATGAAGCATTATGTGAGAGATTAAGGTTTGAGAGATGACAGAGAAGATGCTTGTGGGAAACAGTATCAAAGGCATTAGACAGATCGAGTAAAACAGTAGAAACTAAGTGTCCTGAATCTCAGGCTTGATTGACAGTTTCTAGGAAAGAGAGTAGAGCGGTTATTGTGCTATGGCCTGGACGGAAGCCATGCTAGGTACAAGTGAGAAGATTGTTTTCGGTCAGGAAAGGCATAAGTTGGAGGTGGATGCATTTTTCTAGGATTTTGGAGATTGGTGAGAGCAAAGCAATGGGGCAAAGGTTTGAGATGCTGGTATTTTTGCCTCCTTTATGAAGAAGAAGAATATAAGCTGAGCGCCAGAGTTTGGGGGCATATGATTCTTTTATGGATTGGTTAATAATGATGCTGATTGGGAGAGCAATGCCATCAGCAGCACATTTTAGGAAGGAAGAGGGAATATTGTCGGGAGCGTTATAGCAAGGTTTAAGTTTGGACAAAAGTTTTGTTATAAAGTTAGTGGAGATGGGTTTGAATTCAAACAGATGAGGTGAGTTAGAAGGGAGAGAGTGTAGAGCAGTTGAGTTATTATTGGGAAATGTCTTGGTGATGGTAGTAATAGTTTCTATGAAAAATTAGTTAAATTCAAAGCCTAGTTCGAGGTCAGATTTACTTGGTTCAGGACAGGGATTATTCTTGGAGCCTGGATTGAGGAGTGAGTTTATTAAGTTCCAGAATTTTTGGGGGATTTTATTGTTATTGGACTGAAGTTTGATATAGTAGGATTTTTGTCTTTAGTGATTAGTCGTTTTGCATGGTTGCAGAGTTGTTTATATTGGGGCAAGGTATTGGCCAGTTTATTGTTTTGGTAAAGCTTCCATAGTTTGTCTCTGTGGTGCATAATCTGTTTTGTCTCATTGGAGCAGTTTTAGTTTTTATCCTTTTGTTTCTTAGTGGGGCTAGTGAGTTTAAAGTATCAAGGAAGACAGAGTTGAAGTATTCTATAGCCTTGTCAAGAGGAAGGATGTTTAGAATTTTCCAGTTCATTTGTTTGAAAGCATTTGAGAAAGTAGTTGGGTTGAAGCTACTGAAGTTACGAGTTTGAATGTATTGATGCTAGTGTGGGGAGAAACTAGTTGAGCAATGCATAAAGGCTGGGAGGTGGTCACTAAAGCTATCAGGAATTGTGCCAGAATTGGTTATTTTATTTGGATCTGAGACTAGGATCCAATCTATAGTGGATCCGGGAGGGTTTATTTTGTTAGGTCGAGTGATGGAGAGGATTATTTGAGTGAAGTTATAGAGGTTAATGGATAGGGAGGGAGAGGGGCAATTGATTTTATTCCAGTCAATATCCACATCACTAAGGATATAAGTTTCATAGTTAATTTCAGTAGTGGCCCATTAGGAGAATATTTTCGAGTGTAGAGATATTGTTACCAGGTGAGATATATAGGGCAATGATACAGATATTTTTATGTTTATTTAGTTTTAGAATTCCAGCAATTAGTACAGTGTTCTGGAATTGAGGAATTGGGATTTGGAGGGGAATTAAGGTAAGAAGGTTGGAGTAGACTAGGGAAGTGCCTCCACCTTTTTTATTTAGTTGTTCATTTCTGAGACAATGAAATCCTAGGGGCAGAATCTCAGAATTGGGGATAAAGGGCTTGAGCCAGGTTTCAGAGATGGCTAAGATATCTGGTTGGTTATGGCTTAACCAAGCTTGAAATTGGTGTACTTTGTTGTTTAGACCTTGTGTATTAATTGTAAAAATCTTTAGGGTGTTGCGATAGGAGGAAGAGGGTAAGGGATGAGTGTTGTTAATAAAGGATGTAGGACCAGGGTTTGGATGGATATCACCAGCTTGGACTAGGTTGTTGAAGGAGATATCCTTTAGCCATATTGGTCTGCCAGGCATGAATTTTGGTAGATTGTAGAGTGGAGCAGGTGACAGTGTCTTGACTTTAGAGGAGAAGAGTTTAGGATGAAATAGGTGCAGAGGGTATGGCTGAATGAGAGAAGAGGAGATAGAGTGGAAATGGGAGTAAGAGTGATGGGAAGGTAGGTTTGTATGGTAGTTGTCTTTGTAGGTGTTATTGGACAAGCATAGATGGAATATGAGGTAGCATAGTTTAAGGGAAGTAGGAACATAAAGAGGAGGCTGGAGGACTGGAGGGTGTGATAACTTGAGGAGAGCATGTTGGAGCAAAGAGAGAGAGAGTGGTATGAGTGGTTAGGAAAATAGAGAAGGCTATAAAGAAGAAAAGGTTTAAAAAGTGATGGAGGTATTCTAGAGATTTAAGGAAAGAGGAGGGGACTATAATTATTGGGTGAAGTACAGATTACAGAGTTTAAGAAGGATGGCTATAGGTGGGAGGAGTAATGAGGTGGGAGCTGGTATTGGGTAATTAGGCTGAGAGGGTGGGATAATAGGGGAGTGGAGTGAGCCTGTAGGGCGAATGGAGCAGGAAAGAACACTAGAGATGAGTATGGCAGAAAAAGTATCAGCAAAGAGCAGTTTAAAGGCTGTAGTTGGAAGGTATGAGCTAAATATTTTCAGCCCAAAAATAAAGGCTGCCTTTACAGAGGGTGGTTTAGCAGGGGGGGAGAAGATATTTACAGTCTAAGGATATTAACTCACAACCAACTCTTTGTGAAAAAATAAAACTTGTTGGGATTATAAAGAATATCTACAATTTATATTGGTAGATGCTGCCACCTAATGATAGAAGGAGATAGCAAACAGCAAGGCTAGTTGGACCAGTCTTAGGTTTAAATATATTCTAGGGTAGTGATAACAGGAGGGGGAGAGGGCAAACGGTCTGCAGTAGGCTGCTAGAATGCGCACACGAGAGGGCAGACTAACTCTATAGATATTACATCAACTCTACATTTAATTAGTGTTAAGCAACATACATTTACACAATCTTGTTGGGGGGTCTTCTCAGTAGTATTTTTTCTAAGTACCAGGCAAGCTGGCCAATTCAGGGGGTCTTCAGGTGATGGCCGGAGGTATTCCTTTTGCGTTTAAAGGAGGAAGGGAGCACCCAGGATGGATTACTGTAGAGGAGAGGGAGACAACACTGAATTAGTTAATATTGCTGATGTAGAGGGGAAAGGTAGCAGGTAAGGGATGTTTAGAGAAGGGAGGGTGTAACAAAGCACAGAAGTAGAGAGAGGCTATGGTTAGATGAGGCTGGAGTAAGTATTTAGAAGAGGATTAGGTTTAGGGGATTAACAATGGAAAGCATCAGACATTATGCTATGAACAATACAAGTTAGGCAATATAGGCTCCATTAAATAGAACAAAACATTCATTCAGCAGTTCAGCATGCTATTAGTGACCCTAGTCCGTTTGAGAGGTCACGGTTATACAGCAGTAGAGCCAAATATAAGCAGCAGAAAGCAAGGGGTAAATGATAAAGTAATACTATAAAATCTCTAAACAGTGCGATATATAGTGCTCAACAGACTAACACAGTAAACTACTATATGTTCATGCTGTGCAATAACTTGTGCTGAACAGTTTTCAAAACAGTTTTCAGAAAAATATAATAGCCATATGGTGCCCTTATAGAGACAAACAGAAAAGAAAAATAGCTGCTAAGCCAGTAATTAAGCTAAAGGCTCTAGTAGGACCATTGATCCACCTTAAAAGAGAAATAAAGGCCTTCAATGATATACGTTCATTGGCGTCCTTTTAACAGGACATCTGGAGAGCAGACTTGGCCAGCAAAGTGCAACAGTCGAGTCCTGTATACTCAGACTAAAGTAATGCAGCTGGCAACAACATAAAAAGAGACCCATTTGTCCGAAAAAGCAGCTTACAGCTGCTAAGCCAGTAATTAACCTAAGCAAAGGGCAAATGGCAGTACAAAGCAAGCAGTCAAACAGTACAGTATATAAGGCAAATGGTCCCCAAAACAGTGTAGAAGCTGTGCAGAGCCCTTATAGTTACAAATGGAAGGAAAAATGGCTGCTAAACCTGATTTTCAGCAGAAGGCTTGAAGGGGGATTGTTATTCCACCTTAAGAGGCTATCAGGCATTCAGCGATGCACTTTGGTTGGCGTCCTTTTAACAGGACATCATTACATCAGGTTTCTGGTCGTGACAAGCCAGCAGTATTCAATCAAGCTCCTTGTACCCATACTAAATGAATGCAGAATTAGTCAGTATAGAAAAGAACCCCACTCATCCCAAAAGCAGCTTGCAGAGGTCAAAAACAAATGTAGGTCACAGATAAATGAAGCAGTCAGCACGAGGCCAACAATAACCTTACAACACAGTTACAAACATTGCATTGGAGTGATAGCCATCAGCACAAGGCCATCTATAACCCTAAAACACAGTTACAAGTAAAAACTTAGAGTTTAGTACAATAGTTGCTTATAGGCTGGCAAATGATAGACAGATATGCTGAAAAGACCTATTGGGAGATGAAAACAAGCAGCCTAAACTGCAGGACCAGCACAGAGGAGCTGGACAGGATTTAAAAATGGCACCACAGTCCTCGGGAGATATAAGTAAGCTCCAGGAGGAAACTAGCTATGGGGGAGGGGATAGGTGGAGGGAAGGTGGTTGGACTAGAGGGGTAGAAGGTAGGAGGGACTAAAAGGGTGGAAAGTTGGTAGGAAGAAAAGTTCCATTAGCCTAGTACACACCTATGAACCTATGAACATATGAACCTATGCTGCTCTGTGCTAGCAGGCTGCAATAGTTTAGTGTCCAAGTCTTTTACTACTGTGGGCTCTGCCTTTGTCGTCTGCTCTGTCTCAGCAGGCTATAACATCATAGTGTGCAAACTCTTTTTTACTACTTATCCGACTTATAGCTTCCTTTTTTAGTTGCTAGGTCAACCCCCTTATGACTTTGGTTCTGGATTGTTATATGATTATCACTGCCTTGCTCTCCATTCTTCCTAGTCTTATAGTGTTCATATATCATATATCACATTGTTGCCTTTATCTTTTTTGTTAAGTATACCAGCTCATAGTACTGAAAAATGTGGAAAATGTTTGCCTAATATAAACTCAATGCAAATCAGAGGTTACAGCCACAAGATATAACAATTTCCCCAGCACTGTCTCAGTTTCTTCTCATATAAGGAGATAACCCACCTTTTTCTTATCAGTAATCTTATACCCAGAAACCATTGCGGAGAGGGAATGTGCTTCAAAAATGTAATAGTGCATGACCTACTCTCCATTCCACAGTGCATTACACTAGTTTTATTTTAAAGATCAAGTGCAAAGACTTTTTTATCAGATCTTTTTTTACAAGTCATCATAGAAAAGTCTGCCATGAAATCTGTTGGTGAACTTTGAAATATGACTATAAGCCAAACAGTCCAAGCATACATACCAGAAATGTGAAAGTGCAGGTAGTGACATACGATCAAATGTTGCACCATGAAAGGGTACACAGCCAAAACAGCCAATCAGAATAACACATGGATTTAAAGGGGCACTGTACCAGGAAGAGGCTATAGCTTTGAAAGCCCATACCAAGTGGAAGAAAATGGACAGAAACCAAGATGGAGTATGTGAAGAACTGTACCCCATGTCCATGGAGGCAGTGTACAAGACAGTGTTATCCAGGAGAGAAACCCATACTGAGTTTTAATGTGTATTATTACTGGGAGAGGTGCTTCAATGACATATCTTACTGGTTTTGTCATTTCAAGAGTACAGAGGACATGTAGAAAATGTGTCATCACCCTGAATAGCACTGATGGGAAGGAATACGGGAAAAGCAGTGGTCATTGCCATCTACCACATGCAGGAGATGTGCAGAGGGCAACATTTATGAGCTACCTTTGTGATGAAGCTAGTACATCCAAGGACATGCTTGAGCTGGTACTATTGAGATGTACTGTACAGACAAGCATGGAAGACTAGCTGTTGCTCCTAGAGTGTTCATCATTGCATCAGGTGGTAAAAGTTGGCATAGAAGACACACTTTACTGGGGTGTATCACTGATGATGTTCCCTTACAGCATGAAACACTCACCACAAGAAGCATCATGCTGGAAGACGGGAGTTCAGTTTATGTAGTTCTGATTTCCAAGGGGAACTTACATGACCTGTCTGTTTCACACGTCTGGATGATAGCTGTCACCATCCCAACCCATATGGTGGTATGTCAGCAACTATAGACTATCCATGGTACAGTTAGCACAGATTAGGCCAAAAGGTATGTACCATTGATATGTGTCTTGATGGCTAGCAAAACCCAAGATATGTGTAAAGACATGTTGACTTATATGGTGAGCATGGCACAGGATGTGTAAAATCATCTAAATCCACTATATATTATAATAGATTTTAGAGGTCAGCATAAAAGGCTGCAGAGAATGTGTTCCCTAATGTAGGCATATGGGGATGTCTACTCCATTTAGGACAGACAGTTAGCACTGTGTGCAGAAGTGTGGGATGCAGCAGAAAAATAGACTGAGCATAAAGTACCGGGTCCCTATTATTTTAGCAAACGCAATGAATTGTGAATGCTGTTTAGTCAAATGTCATTATGCAAAATGGCAAAATACTGAAAGCACGGAACAGCGATTTTTTTCCTAGGGAAAAAAAAAATCACTGGGCCATTTTCAGGACTTTGCCATTTCCTTCACTGTGGTGCAATCTCAGAGTTGGTATATTTAAGTGGGAGGGTGTGAGGGCACAGAGTCCCACATCAAGGGGTGTGAGGGGCGAAGCCCCCACTTTATTTTGTGTTTTGATTTTTTTTTTTTTTTTTTAATGGATCAGTGATTTTTTTTCCCTGGGAAAAAAATCACTGATCCATGTGTTCGAAATTTTTTTTTTTCGGGCACTGTAGGTATATTATATAGCATTCGCAATTCATTGCGTTCACTTATATAATATGGACCCAAAGTACCAGCTGGAGGTAAAACAACTGCTTGCTCTGGCATTCTTGCCAGTGACTATCATTCCTTTGGCATACAAGAGGCTATATGACAGAATGAAAGAGTACAGTACAGCGCTGTTTAGTTAGCTTTGTAACATGTATATGCCGGCCACACAAGAGAGTATTTAACATGAGTAAACAAATAACAGTGTTTGCCAATCCACTTTCCATCCTCATTCTGGTCTCTGCATGACTTAGCCACAGAGGATTTGTCATGAATACAAAACAGTATTGAAGGTTAGTGCAGAAGGCTTCAAACACTATGCTGTACACAGCACATAGGTATGCTTGAACTACTGGGTGCTATCTGTGCAGACCAAAACAGAATTTTGGTGTTACATGAGGCCATATGACAAGGAAATGCAACAAATGTTAAAAGGACAAAGCGGCCGTATCAGAATGACAGAATAATATGAATTGTGTAGTCCATACGTGACGTGGATGTGGCCCAGTATCTGCAGGGTGAGGTGCACCATCTCATTTTGTGACCTGTTCAGCAAGGGTACAGTATTGTTCCCCAGTAAGACCTGTCATTCTTCAGTCTATGAGCAGTGGTGCTAGTGTAGGGCTGCAACATTTGTTTCCGGATTGTGGTGTCACATGTGTAGTAGAAACCCATCTATATAAATTGTGTTACATACACCTTGGCTTCTTCTGTTGACAACTCCTTTTTTTACTTGCATACTGTCTGAATGTAATAGCAATGTGTCAAGTATTTATGGTTTAGTGCTGCCTCTTCAATAAAGCTGTATTTCATGTTTTTAATGAAATGCTACCTGCATCAGTACTGCCTTTTCTACATGGGCAGAGGTGCACGTGCAGGTTTTTTACTTGATGAGACTAACAACCTAGTGCCTTTACCTTATCTGTCAATTTTATGATCACAGTGGGGATGAATGACCTTATTTCCTATTTTACACTTTGTCAAATCATTCACTATGACATGATTTGTCCTTCAGTACCCATTGGCATTCTCAGCATGTGGTGCTCATCACTCACAGACAGTGCTCTATATCCATGGTATTTCTGCTACTGAATACTGTAATTTCAGTTGTTTGTCTCTCACCCACCATATGGGCATTTTTTTTTTATGTACATCACTTGTTCATGTTCAGTATGAGTCCATGCAGCACCACGAACATTCTGCTATTGCATTCGATTTGTGTGCGATATTGCATGCCACACTGCTGCCCTGCTCCTCAGAGATGATGCATTCATTCAGGATAGCTTTCAGCCTTTATGTCACATTAACTGGCAATTTTTAACTTCAGGTGATTTGACCTTTCACTTTACAACCAAATGTAGCATAGCCCTTTTCTGACTGTAATTACATTGTCATGTAATTTGTGCTTTCTGAATCTAAGATCTGCAGTCTACTTTACTTACATCAATGCAGCTGTATTTATTAACTTTTTAAAACTTGTTTTTATGGACTGTATTCTGAACTGCTGTCCAGTCACTTCCAGATTTTGTGTTATCTGGTGGCACCTACTGATGATGTCATAAGGGGGAAAAGTATGCAGTTTAATATCTAGAGATATTAAATTGAAAGGAGTTTCACCATGCCAGGAACAGGTGGTGATATTGTATAACATTATTCATTGAATCTCATTACTTATTAAAACCATAGCTAGGCTTAACAAAGAAGTGGTGGAACAACTGAGTCTGGCTGATGTTCTTGGCACAGCAGCTCATTCTGGATTTCCATCCTGGTATTGCCAGTAGGGAACCAGATCTGACCTATAGATGGAGTAGTAAGGCCATGAGGCTGTCAGGTGCAGGAGTTCCACAGGTAGGTTGACATGATCATCATACCTGGATTTTCTTCATCCATGATGAGGGCAGGGGCTTGCACAGCCGCTACCTCACCAAGGAATCAAATCAAACTTTGGGTGATGGCTCGTACTGCACTGAATCCTGCATGTGCCTGTCTCCATGCTCTCCTTTGGATTACTGAAGCTTACAGTACAGTTTCACTGATATATGAAACCCAGTACTGCAGGCAGTCTGCTTTCCCACCAGGTACTTCCTGCAGTGTACAGTCACAAATTGAGGTGGAGCTTCTCCCTTTCCAAGAACCCCATTCAGTTCAATGAACATTTTTCATTCCTGCAGTAATGTAGTTAATGTATAACTCAAACATACTTTATTGTAGGCTATTATTGCTATGAGTCACATACCTCTAGTTTTCTTCTCAAGAGTGATCATCCCATAGACAGCTATTTATTACATTGTGATATATATGTTATTAAACTATAAGGCGAGCATTATATACTCATTATATACTTGGCTAGGAATTTAATCGTGTTCCATTTCTCTTTTGTTACATTTTGTTGGATTATAAATCTATTTAGTTTTTATTGATTTATTGTGTGGTTGCCTGAGTTAACTGGTTAATTGTGCTCCAGTCTGTGTCAATGTATGTTCTGAAATCAGCTGCCGACTACAGAAAACATGCATATCCACAAGCTGTTTATTCTCTACCCCCCCCCCCCCCCGCATTATCACAATGCTGGACCATGTGCCTCAGAATCAGGAAGCACCTGGTAGATGCTCAGCATAAATGAAATGTGAATGCAAATTTATTAAACTTAATATAGTTCTGGTGAAGAAACTAAAGTAAAAAGTTCATATTTTTGAATCAGAAAGCCAACTTTAGATGATAAGAGAAAATTACTATTAACAAAAATGGTAAACAAAACATCTTTGGACTTGATCTTTAATGTAGTGACACTGAGATGTCTCAGCTATTTTAGATGTAAAAAACTTAAGTATGTATTTCCATTTCCATTTTCAACTTGGCATTCTCTTTACAGAACTTAGTAATGTGGCCTCTTTGTCCACATTGAAACAAATGAGTACATTATTTGCTGCATTCTGTTTTACTGACAAGTGTGTGTTTCTTATTATAATTTCAGTCTTATAACTAGACACTCCATTGATAAACAATGTGTCATTAGCTGGTAAATGTTCTGCTAAAGTTATCAATTTATTATATTTATTGAATTACTTTGTAATGCTAATTCTCATAATATAGTCTCAGCTATTTTAAAATTATCCACTGTTAACATGTCTAGCTTTATTTTCTTTACTGCTGCTTTCTGGTTCAACTAAATGTACTTTAGTGGTTTACCTAAATTAAAAGTCTGGGTAGACAAGTTTACTGTTAGTAACTCATGGATTATACTAGCACTAACTAACTGCACTTTTTTATAGTTCACACAATCAGTTTCAAGTCTTATATGTGATACAGTCTTTCAGATGTCATTTTTGTTGGCCAGCTGAACTGGCTAATATTGCAATTGTTCAACTAGCTAATATTGCAGTTGTCTAGGCTGTTGGGCAGTCCTCTTTTTGAGTCCACATATCACTGCAGCAGTTCCTCCATAGTTCAACTTGAGTGACAGATACAGTTACTCCTTTCCCATGAAATGAAAGACAAGTTGTTTACCCAAAACAGGATCATACAGTAACAGGATTGTTATTTTCAGTGCTGTTTCACACTGCTGACCTGGCCCTGTCAGTACTGGTTCCAACCAGCTAGGCCACTGTGACATCCATCTCCACTCTCTCCAATTCTTCTCCCAGTTTCTTTAACTTTCATTTCTTTCCAACCCCTCCCCCAGACTTTTTAACTTTCCCTTCCTTCCTGTGGTGCCATCTTTAAAATCCTTTCTAGTTTCTGTGCAGTCCACATGGAAGTTTCTACTCCCCCCCCGCCTGTGTGCTTTCTGGCTTTAGAAGGTATTGTGCAAGACATACTGTTTTATTTATTGCTGTGTTTACACTGCTACTATGCACTGTCTGTCAGTGCAGAGTTAACTGTGTTTGCTACATTTGCTTTTTCTGTGCAAACTACTGCATTTACTCCTGGTGCTATATTACAGCTTTTTTAAGAATGTTTTCTGCTCTGCTTACAGGGCTTAAGTTGACTGTGTTTGCTAAAAGTTGCTTTACCTGTGCAAACTACTGCATTTACTCCTAGTGCTACATTACAGTTTTTAAGATTTGTTTTCTGCTCTGCTTACAGGGCTTAGTTAACTGGGAATACAGTTATTGCTACACTGGTTATTTCTTGTCTGCATTATACCTCACTTATCCTTCTGATTCTCTAGGGTTTTTCTAGGTCTGGTCTCTCATATGTCTTTTCTTACTTTTTTGGTATAACCTTTTTTATGTGTTCCCCCTTATCTCTTGCAGCTTCTACTGATGGGTTAAGAGTGAGTGGAGATGGATGTCACAGTGGCCTCTGTGGTCATCCCCTGCCCAACACACTCACCCAGCAAAATACCTTGTGAAAGTGTTATAAATCTGCTTAAGTTACCCGCCTGAAGCAGCTCCAAAAACAAACTAAAAACGCAGATTTCTAACTCAACTGTAGGTCTTCCTTCTACTGTAATTTAGCCACACTTTCAATGTGTTTTTAAGACTATCTGCTTTTTAAAACATTTACTGCTCCTTATCATTTAAATTATTTCTAAAGGCCAGGTGAGCACACACGCAGGAAGTTTTTAAGCCATGGTGGTGCAGCAGTTAGCGTTGTTGCCTCACAGCATAAATAACACTCTAGAATGTGGCTGGCAACATTAAACCTACATATACTAGAACTACTGAGAGTTAAAATAATATTAAACTAAAAGCTATTGGTACTATTGTTAGTTAAAACAACAAAGAACATGGAAGAACATGGTAGACTGCTGGCATTGTGCTGCCTCCTGGTGACCAAAGTAAGTTACAAAGCTAATGTCTTTTGGCTTTTCCTGGTTAGGTGTCACCACAGCGGAACTCTGGTCCACTAATGATTGGCAGTGGATTTTGTTTGGTGCCAAGTTCTAGTATATGTAAGTTTAATGTTGCCAGCCACATTCTAGAGTGTTATTTAACCCCTAGTATGTCTTCTGTACCCTTTGTCTCCTGTTTTTAAATTTATATCTGCAACATTTCTATCTCTGACTTGCTCTCTTCTTACGTCTTCAGCTCAGATTTTTACAGTTGCTTCCTTTCTGATTATTTTCAGTGTTGTTTCACACTGCTAACCTGGCCCTGCCCGCTCCATTCACCCTCGCTCCGCTCGGTCTCACTCCGCTACCCTACCCCATTCCCACCCACCCCATTACAATTTCCTTTATACCATCCACTCCCTCCCCTTCCTTCCCCAACATCCACTGACAAGCTACTTCATGTCAGACTCCAAATGCATTACTTCCTTCCCCTACTATTACACCCTCTCTATAACCCTTTATAACTTCCTTCACCAACATCCACTGACAAACTAGTTCCTGTTAGACTCCAAATACATCACTTCCTTCCCCTACTATTACACTCTGACTATAACCCCTACACCATCCATTGAAAATGAAACACCTTATCATTACCACCTTACTCCTACTTCTTCTCTCTGCTCTAACATCTTATCACTCACACCCTCCTTATTCTCTTTTATGCTTTCCTACCTCGTATACCTTTGACACTCATTTTACACCTTCCTACTTCCATATCTCCCCAGCCCCTTTCAACCTCTCCACCTCTTCTCTTCACAAACTTTCTATATTGCAAATCTACATCTATGTACTACTGTACACCCTCTTCCCACTAACTTTCTCATATTTGAGGATGTCCACCCCAACCCTGGCCCCTCCCCCTCTCCCCTCAATCAAACACCTTCTTTATCTTCTACCTCCCTTCCTTCCCCAAACACCTCTCACCATACCCAGCCTCTTACACTAAACTCATCCATATCCAAGCACCTGGCAATATACTCTCTAAATATTCAAAGCCTAACCAACAAAATCACCAATTTCCATGCCTGGGTAATGCATATAAACCCTCATATCCTTTCCTTAGCTGAAACCTGGCTTAAGCCACATATCACTAATAATGAAATTCTCCCACCAGGCTATAATATCTATCGCTCTGATAGATTCCCAATAAAAGGGGGTGGTGTAGCCATCCTCTACTCCAATAGCATCAGTCTCTCACCTTTCCCCACACCCATCCCTGACTTTCACCCAGCTGAACTCATCATCCTTAATTGCCACCTTAACCCTCACAAAAAATTAGCTGTTGCTGCCATCAATATCCCTCCTGGAAACAATTCATCCACATTAGAGAATATCTTATCCTGGTTTTCCCACAATATTCCCTATGAAACCCTCATCTTAGGTGATGTTAACCTAGATTGGTCTAAACTTAAAACTGACTCTCCACAACTCAGCATCAACCTGCATGGTATCCATCAACTGATAGCTTCGCCCACACGCCTCCATAAAAACTCATCTTCGAGCTCCATAATTGACTGGATACTCACCAACTCCTCTCTCCGCTACCACAGCCTCACTACCCTACCAGAGCAACTTAGTAACCACCTCCCCACCTCATCCTTATATACACCATCCAACCCCCAATCCCACCTTTATAGAGATTGCCGAAAACTCTCTAATTTTAATGTAGTCCAATTCAGCTCTATTCTATCCACCATTGACTGGTCTAGCCTTAAACAAATCCATCTCAGTGACGCAATTACTAGGTTCAATAGCATCTTCCTGAATACCCTGAACTCCCTTGCTCCCTCTAGGAAGGTTAGAATAAAACCAATTATGCTCTCTGGCTCTCAAAAGAAACTAAGTCCCTTATGCTAAAATGAGATAGAGCTTGAAAAACCTGGATCAAAACAAATAAATTACCTTTGCTACATAATTATAGACACCTCAGAAATTTTACAAAAAAAAAAACCAATAATGACAAAAAGTCCTTTTATAAATCTGCCCAATTCAATAACAAATCCAGCCCTCACAAGTTCTGGTATATTATTAACAAAATTCTCTCTCCAGGCTGCCCGTCAACTACCTGCCCCTACCCAAATACATCTCCTCTGGAAACTGCTACTCTTCTCAGTAAACACTTTATTGAAACCATTCAAGCACTCCTACCTTCCAACTATAACACAACCTCTCTGCCTACCCCTCCCAAACTTTCTAATAAACAACTCTTCTCTTTACATCTGGTGCCTGCTTCCTGCATCAGATCTCTTCTTCACAAACTCAAACCCTGTTCTCCCTCCAGTGACAATCTACCTCCTATCTTCCTCAAACTTGCTGCTGACTCCATTGCCTATCCAGTATCCATACTAATCAATAGATCTATTCAAGAATCCACCTTCCCTACCCTATGGAAATCCTTTTTCACTATTCCCCTGCATAAAGGTGGAAACTCTACAGTCCCATCTAACTAACGACCTATAGCTATTCTATTTCCCCTCTCTAAGATTCTCAAAAAATGTATCCAGTTGCAACTACTCAACTACCTCCTCCAGCATAACCACATGGTTTCTGTCCCAACCACAGCACAACTACTACCCGCTTATCTTTTACACATACCATTGCTGAGGCCCCAGACATTAACAAACTCTTATCATGTCTCTTTCTTGACCTTTCCAATGCCTTTGATACAGTCTCCCACCCCCTACTGCTATTTAAACTTGCAGACCTCAATCTCTCCCTTGCCTGGTTCTCCAGTTACTTATCCTACAGGCAGCAATCTGTTAAATGGCTTTCTTCCACTTCTTCATTCATACCTGTCCCAACTGGGGTACCACAAGGTTCCATCCTGGGTCCCCTCCTATTTAATGTCTTTACCAATGATCTCTATACTTCTTGTAAACAATCCTCCCTCATCCAATATGCAGACAACTCGACTCTCATCTCCATCTCAAACAATATCTCCAATCTCCACACTCTTATTCAACAGGCCTTCCTATCCACTGAACAGTTGTTGTCCAGGAATCTACTCATTCTCAACCCTAAAAAGACCAAACTCATTATTTCCCCCTATCTCTGTCTCTCACCTCAAATCCACCTTTACTATTACTTCCTCTAATAGCACTGTTATCCAGCCTGAAGCTCACACTAAACTCCTTGGGGTCATCATAGATGATGAACTCAAATTCAACTTGCACATCCTCCAAAGCATAAAAAAGACTTACCAGAAACTTGGCTTACTGTATCGCAACAAAAATTTCCTAACTACAAATGCCAGACTCTCCCTTGCACAAGCTCTTCTCCTCCTCTCCCTTCTATATGCTGTCCCAATATTCACCAACATCCAAACTACTACTTTAAACAAACTCCAAAAAACTTAATACAAGATAGCTAGATTTATCACAAACACTCCATACAATACACATCACTGTCTTGCCCTAAATACTCTCCACTGGTTAGAATTCCCCCATATTCTACTGCTATCACAACTTTAAATGTTACACTTCATTCTTTACAAACCTTCATCCTGCCCTGCTCTCTCTTCCTTCATCTCTATCTGCACTCCTCTGTGGACTCTCCGTATCTCTAATCAGCAACTACTACAAATCTGCCAACCCAAAAATAGCTGGCAAACTCCTATATAAACACTCCACCGCCCAAGCCTGGAACAAACTCCGAAGAGACATTTGTTCCATCATTCCCATTTTAAAGAAAAACTCAAACTTCATCTACTCAACTCCAAAATATGTCCTTGTCAAGCCCCTACTTAAGCTCCCCACAACCCTACTATATACCTTTTCAGTCCCTCCACATACAGCTAAGTACACCACTATTGTGGATACTTATTAAACTCTACAATAAATACTGTTGGACTTAACTCATTTTGTAAATATGTAAATATATTTTTTAGTCTGTAAAAATATTGATATGTATATATCATGTGTTTGCATTTCTGCTTTGTCTCGCTAACATTCTTGTATAACTGATTTTGACCATATTTTTGACTCAAATGTTTGATTCTCTGTAAACTGTGTTTTTTTGGAGCTTTTCTCCTTGGGTCTCCACTAAAAATGGGTCACAAGCTCAGCTGGACCAACCCAGTTAACAAATGTCAATACATCAATAAATAAATATGACTGTTTTCTTTCCACAATGGAAAAAAAGGATTTTCATCAGCAGGAACACTTCACTGCTACAACTGTATTCTGTTCACCACAGAAAAATACCAATCCACAAGTTGTAGCTCTTAATAATTCATCTGGATAGAAACAGGTTGTATTTAAGGAATTCTGGCAAGTTTGTGCCTGAAATGTCCACTGCTTATCCCACAAATGGTAGAATCTACAAAAACGCAGAACATACACAAAAACCTCTTTTTTATTTAACTTAGAACTAAAATAGTGGAACACTTGGCCTTACAAAATACATCATAAACAGTATCTTCAAAAGAATTCCTCAATTTGTTAAATCTGCCCAGAGGCTGATGGCATTTTTCCTAGACCTTATTCTCAACTTCAAACTCAGATACCCAAAAATTTACTCCTGGGTTATAAGCCTTCATCCTAAGCCTCAATCTCAGTTCCAAAAATGAATTGCCTCCATCAAGTGCAGTTGTCTAGTAACATTCAACAGACTAGCCTTGATGAGTCCTCTTTCACTCCATGTTTTTAGGTCTTCTTTTCAACAAATCACACTGTTTCTCCGGTAAGGAATTACCTTACAGAATTTACCCTTCTGAGCTACTCTATTTAATTCTAAGTTAAAATTTGTGTGACTGGCTAATTGGTTCTGAGAACCACTGCAGGAATATTCCCATGTTTCACACTGCCAAGCTTTTAAAGAAACACAAATATTTTTTCTGTCAACATATTTCAAAATCATAATTACACAATACATTTCATGATATTTACGCACTCAACAAGGTCAACATCCTACTATTCATATAAATAGATATACAAGATATATATAAGGGTAAACTTAAAATAATCTAGACAGCATAATATTGGCAGCAAATGTGTTGACAGAAAAATACACAAAATAGCAACAAAAATCTATCCACATCTAAAACCAGTATTTTTGCAGGAGGGTAAGCCCTGTACGACTCATCCCCTGCTAATGATATAACTCGGTGGTCTCAGAACACTAGGGCAGTGGTATAAACCCTTCCATAGTATAACTTTCATTTTATTGATATTTTGTCTCTAGATATTTTTGAGTATAGACATTTTTCTGTTGACATTACACTGTTTAGATTATTTTAAGTATACGCTTCTAGCTATCTATCCATATATATCTGGGGTGATATACGGTAGATTGTTGTGTGCTTAGTATATGGTTTAGTATATGGTAATGTTTAGTCTGGTTTGATTGGTTTAGAGGTGGTACGATGGGATTCACTTGGCTGGGTCTTTGTTAGTCCCTGATTGGTTTAGGTTCAACAAGCATTGCACCCATTTGTAAGGCATATTTGAATGGATTCATTAGTTGGTGTTTTGGCTAGTACATAAAATGTATTGATACAGTGTGACTTGGCCATGTTGTTTATTATTTATTTTATGAGCTAGTGTTTTCCTTGTCCTATATTTTGTGTGATTTCTTGAGAGCACAGTTTAATACGTGATTTTATGTGCTGCATCAATATTTACCAGACTTAGAAATTGTCTGTGTACTGCAATACCACTAGTCTAGTGACAACATAGCCCTCTGAATAAAAAATGGGTGTCTTTCCTCAGAGATTTCTAGAGTTTTAATGAGTAACACAGATATAGTCCCAAAGTTTCAACTTTATATTTTATATGTAATGTGCTTGCACTAAACAGAAGAAACTACTTAAAAATTGCGATCTGGCGATGAGATCTATTACTGTATGAACTAGTTCTTTCCTTGTTATAGAGTGTATGTGATCCTTTGAGAGCACCACTCACTACGTCACATCACATAATGAATTAATTTTTGAACAGACTCAGAAAAACATTTTTAGAAATCGTATTTGGAATATATATATTGATGGCGTTTTAATATCATTTATGTCTTTTAAAGTAGATTGGTGGCATTTCTGATTTATATTAATAATTGTGTCTGGCTTGGAAATATAGTCAATTTACATGACACATGGTGATAGTAATGGGTGGCCAGAGAAAGTGTGGTTAGGCAGCATAGGATGGTGGTTTGTAGGATGACGTTGGTGATCAAGAAGAGGAGGAGGAGGAGTGTGACGGCAGCACCAAGGATCAAATGGTGGAAATTGAAAAAGGGTAATTGTGAGGTGGAGTTCAGGGATGAGTTAAGACAGGCACTGGGTGGCAGTGAAGAGTTACCAAATAGCTGGGTAACTACAGCAGAGCTAGTAAGGGAGACGGCTAGAAAGGTGCTTGGTATCACATCGGGACAGAGGAAGGACGACAAGGAGACATGGTGGTGGAATGAGGAAGTACAGAAGAGTATACAGGCAAAGAGGTTGGCAAAGAAGAAGTGGGATTGTCAGAGAGATGAAGAAAGTAGACAGGAGTATAAGGAGATGAGGTGCATGACAAAGAGAGAGGTGGCGATGGCTAAGGATCAGGCATATGAAGAGTTGTATGAAAGGTTGGACACTAAGGAGGGAGAAAAGGACCTGTACTGATTGGCTAGACAGAGGGACTGAGCTAGGAAAGATGTGCAGCAGGTAAAGGTGATAAAGGATAATGAGGGAAACATACTCACAAGCAAGGAGAGTGTGTTGAGGAGATGGAAAGAGTACTTTGAGGGGTTGCTGAATGAAGAGAATGAGAGGGAGAGAAGGTTGGATGATGTAGGGATAGTGAATCATGAAGTACAATGGATTAGCAAGGAGGAAGTAAGGATAGCTATGAAGAGAATGAAGAATGTAAAGGCTGTTGGCCCAGTTGACATACCTGTGGATGCATGGAGGTGTTTAGGTGAAATGGCAGCGGAGATTTTAACCAGATTGTTTAATGAAATCTTGGAAAGTGAGAGGATGCCTGAGGAATGGAGAAAAAGTGTTTTGGTACCGATTTTTAAGAATAAGGGTGATGTGCAGAGCTGTAGTAACTACAGAGGGATTAAATTGATCAGTCACAGCATGAAGTTATGGGAAAGAGTAGTGGAAGCTAGGTTAAGAAGGGATGTGATGATTAGTGAACAGCAGTATGGTTTCATGCCGGGAAAGAGAACTACAGATGCAGTGTTTGCTCTGAGAGTGTTGATGGAGAAGTACAGAGAAAGTCAGAAGGAGTTGCATTGTGTTTTTGTAGACTTGGAGAAAGCATATGACAGGGTGCCTAGAGAGGAGTTGTGGTATTGTATGAGGAAGTCAGGAGTGTCAGAGAAGTATGTAAGAGTGGTACAGGATATGTACGAGGGTAACATGACAGAGGTGAGGTCTGCGGTGGGAGTGACGGATGCGTTTAAGGTGGAGGTGGAGTTACATCAAGGATCAGCTCTGAGCCCTTTCTTATTTGCAATGGTGATGGACAGGTTGACAGACGAGATCAGACAGAAGTCCCCAAGGACTATGATGTTTGCAGATGACATTGTGATCTGTAGTGAGAGTAGGGAACAGGTGGAGGAGACCCTGGAGAGATGGAGATATGCTCTAGAAAGAAGAGGAATGAAGGTCAGCAAGACTAAGACAGAATATATGTGTGTGAATGAGAGGGAGGATAGAGGAATGGTGAGGATGCAAGGAGTAGAGGTGGCAAAAGTGGATGAGTTTAAATACTAGGTTCAATAGTGCAGAGTAATGGTGAGTGTGGAAGAGAGGTGAAGAAGAGAGTACAGGCAGGATGGAGTGGGTGGAGAAGAGTGTCAGGAGTGATTTGTGACAGACGAGTACCTGTAAGAGTGAAAGGGAAGGTCTACAAGAGGGTAGTGAGACCAGCTATGTTATATGGGTTGGAAACAGTGGCATTGACAAAAAGGCAGGAGTTTGAGCTGGATGTGGCAGAGGTAAAGATGTTAAGATTTGCACTGGGTGTGACGAGGGTGGACAGGATTAGGAATAAGTATATTAGAGGGTCAGCCCAGGTTGGAAGGTTTGGAGACAAAGCCAGAGAGGCAAGATTACATTGGTTTGGACATGTGCTGAGAAGGGATGCGGAGTATATTGGGAAAAAGATGCTAAGGATGAAGCTGCCATGTAACAGGAAAAGAGGAAGGCCTAAGATAAGGTTTATGGATGTGGTGAGAGAGGACATGCAAGTGGTTGGTGCGACAGAGCAAGATGCAGAGGACAGGAAGAAATGGAAACAGGTGATCCGCTGTGGTGACCCCTAATGGGAACAGCCGAAAGAAGATGATGATGATGGTGATAGTAATGGGTAACCCTCTTAGAACTATCCCGTGAGTTAGCACAAACCTTCTTCTTTTAGAGACTGTTTAAGGTAAATATGTATTGTTTTTTATACATAATGTACAGAGATGAGCTTTTTAAATTTGTATACAAGAACACATATTGCCCAATTCACATACAAGAGCATGTATTTCTGATAAAATAAGAGACTTATGCTATTGGTGGAAACCTGAAATAGAGAGCAATCATTTGCACCAACATATACCAATGAAAGAGCATGGATTGGGAATTTAACCAACAGCATCAGTAGAGTTTGTGATGACAGCTATTGGATTACCCACCTAGCTATTAGAACTAATTGGTTGAACATGGAAATAACAAAAGATGATTGGTGGATCAGTAGTTTTGTAGGTATTTTACTTTTTGATGGATTTTTGGCATGATTTCTACTAAGTGCTTATTGGATGACCTTTGTATAAATAAGAAGTTATTGCTGTTTACAATTATATCTGGTGAAGGGTATCATACCTGGAAGCAGTCATCACTTGTTTATTCATTTTATTTTATTATATTTGCTTTGCAAGTTTTGATATACTTTAGGAACATTAAACTGCATACCATACCGGAACGTGGTGAATACGTGGAACTTATTTCTTATTATATATATTATTATATATTATGGGCCAAGTTGTGAATTAGCCAGGCATTTCTATGTTTGTGCAACCACATTCCCTGATCATGATTTTTCAGAAAGATGGTTTTAAAATAATGTTTGCAGAGAGGTTTTCCTACCCTTAACCCCACAAGCAAGGAGATGTGCCTCTATACCACCCTATACAAATATCTCTCTCTTTCTCTCTACATATATATATATATATATATATATATATATATATATATATATATATATATATATATATATATATATATATACTAACTACCCTTGTGAGCCATTTTAAGCCCAGTCAATTATCCCGTGTGAGAATCAAACCTTACACATTGTGGTTAGAATGCAAACACTGTAGCCATTATACCAACCAAACGTTCCTTTCTTTTTCAACTTTTATTTTTTGGTTTTTTATGTTATGGGTTTTCAATTAAAGGTAAGTTTGCTGTTATTTTTAACTGTGATGCATCATTCTGAGTGAGTAATAGTATTATATCCTTCTAATGGGTACAACATGTTTGGTCGTGGGTTCACTTAATTGTGCAATTTTAGGTAAATTTGGCCAATTAGACTAGTTTGTTAAATACCAAAATGTTCAAGTATTTTGATATTTGCATGTCAGATAAGTGAGAGTTGGTAGTAAAGCCAAAATGTTCTTTTGCTATGAAAGTTACAGCATTAGGGGTAGGTATGTGTGTGTAGATACGTGTTTGTGGGTTAGAGTAAGTGGATAGATGTGTGTGTGTGTTTGTGTGTGTGTGTGTGTGTGTGGTTGTGATTGTGTGATTGTGTGATTGTCTGCAGGTTAATGTTAGAGTAAGGACTATGGAATGGAATGTGGCATAAATATGTGGGTGTATGTGTGTGTGCAATAGGTTTGTGTATGTGTGTGTAAAATGTGTGTCCTAACCCCAGCCCAACATATTAGGCTACTAAACAGCTATTCTCTAACATACTATTATACAGACAAATTGTGTTTGATAGTTACTGACATTTTTTATGATGTTAAGGTTTTTGATTAAAAGTAAGTTTTTATTTTTAATGAATTGTGATGCAGTATTTTGAGCAAGTGATTAAGTGCTATAAACGTTATACTAAAAACAAAAATCCGAAACCAAACAATATAGATCTAAAATATTGAACTTAAAAAAAATTTTAAAAAATTATAAAAATATGTTTTATGCTGCCCCCACACCACCTGCAACTGATGTATTCCAACTCCAAGACTGCACAACAGTGTGGAAAGTACAAATTCCCACTCGCTGATCTATAGAAATCTCACACACACAGATATTTATCACCAAACATTGAACCTTACCAATACCAACCATCAAAAGAACAATAATTTTATATTGAATCTAAAATAAAAATTCCTTTTTTTTTTTTTTGCAGATGGGACAAGCCCCCCTGTGCCACCACACTGCCTGCTAGTTATATATTAACTCTGAGATTACACAGCAGTGGGTTAAGGACAAATTCCTTGCGATGCTGCACCATGTTCCCTATAAAATGCTAGCAGCAAAAACGCCATTGAAAACAATGTTCGTTTATATGAGCATTTACTGTTATTTACATACGGAAAAAACATTCACTCATATGATGAGCATTCAGTGTTTCAGACTGCAACCAAATATATGTATATGTATATATATAAATATATATATATATATATATATATATATATATACATATATATATATATATATATATATATATATATATATACATATATTTGGGAGCACTAAATATCTGGTTGAACAATGTTTTTCCTGACCTACTGATAATCGAGTGCAATGGATCAACTTCCATCTGCATGAAACTTTAGAGCAGCAGAATGGTGTATTTGCCCCCCTTAAGGTCTCATTTAAAGTCTGTTTAGGAGGGGGAGTAGGCTACTGAGTCTGTGGTAGAATTATCTATTCTCCACTTGTGGACCCATGTTCAAGCTGGAGTGCAAGTTTCATGCATATGGAATTCAGTACAATTTACTCAAACATTTGTAGACACAGGTACCATCTATCAGTCTATCTATCTATCTATCTATCTATCTATCTATCTATCTATCTATCAATATAGCTATATCACTCTATCTATCTACACACACACACACACACACACACACTCACGTGTGAGGTCAGGTGGTATATTCATTCATATATATATATATATATATATATATATATATATATATATATAATGGACACATGCTATATATCTATCAATATATCTTATATCTATATTTATATCACTCTATCTATCTATACACACACACATACACACACACACACACACACACACACACACACACTCTCACACACACACACGCACACACAAACATGTGTGTGAGGTCAGGTGCTACATACATGCATATGTATACTATATTGTATTGCAAGGCTATGGAACGTGTTTTATGATGAGTGGTTAGCTTACAATTCACAAAATGTTCTCCATAGCATTGTGGTACAAGATATTGTATATATCTCATACCAGACCTCCCCACCACTACCACCACCCTCCTCCACCACCACCCCACCCCCACATAGACATGCATGGACTCACATGCAGACATACTCCATTTTTCCTAAATGAACTGTTTTCATTTTGGAAAATTATATTTTATTAGCATGTATGGGAATACAGAAAACACTAAATAAGGAAAGATCATTTTTTTTCAGGATGTTATGCATTTTTCAAAAAAAAAAGATTCAGGTTATATGAATAAACAGAAGCACTGACAAGTATGTGTAGTACATGATTATTATCCAAATTCAAGAAAAAACAACTTTATTAAGCTATTTTCTGAATTGAGGAAGTTGCATTAAACACTTTTCAGCATTTTTAAGCTCTAAGTCTTGCATTAAGGCATAACAACAGCCAGTGCCAACCATCACAGAGAAATGCTAAGAAGATAATGCAGCTTTAAAGCTGTTCTATACCACTGCCATACACATAGAAACAAGGGTGTGGCACAAGGAAGTGTCTAAAAGCTTTCATTCATCAGAGGGGTATTTGGCATCTGCCTGCTGTCTGTGTACCAGTGCTATGTGTTTTGTGGCCTTCAAAGCATTTTCTATAACTCTGATCATAACTCATCTGTGTTCTCAACACGGATGTCAAGTTTCACCAAGCAAGCTTTGTTTAACTCTCAAGGTGAAGTTCCTCTCATCCACATCTCAGACATATTGTAACATGATTATGATCCGAAACCAAATCATAATCCTTTATGTTATATCAAATATTGTGTTTTTATGTATTTGTTGTGAAATAACATGGCATTTATAGTACAAATGTGTTTACTTTAGTTTTTTTTTAATCTAACATTGACAGTGTGAGTGCTTCTACAATAAATTTTGGTTAGTATTATTGCTCTAACAAAAAATATTTAAATGAGTTCTTCAATCTGTTGATGTGTGTAGAGTGCTGATGAATTTTGCAAAGTTTCTGGCAGAGTGGTGATAAAGTATATTGTACTCTAACACAGGTATTTGTTCTTATCACACATTTTATTTCTTTATTTCTTTATTTATTTTTTGCAATGGGAATAGCATCCAAAATTTATACTAGGAATAGAATCGGGTCATATTCTCATAAGTTATCATTCAGTGAACACATAAAACTGCTGTGCCTCGCTCAACACTACTTTTGTTTTGAGTACCTTATGTCGTAAAAATATTCCATTCTTTTAGAATTATTGAAAAAGTTTGTTATGGCACCATACTACTTGCTATAATACCATGCTGTTCATAACCTCATACATTATAACATTAGTGCAGTTATTTTCACCATGTTATTTTAGTCGTTCTTTGATATGTAGCATACTTTACCTGTTTAATAATAAAATCATAATTAAACTCACTGCATCACATGGAACATTTATACATACTTGTAACAAAGATGCAGTGTTGCTATAGAGTGCGGTCACATTAAGATACTGCAGATTGCAGCTGACATGCATAATGTCTTGCACGTTTTAATAATTAAAACTGAATGTAGTGCATGTCATTCAGTAGCTGTATATTATGTGCAGCCTTGAAGTTATACTATATATAATCAATAGATCACGGATTAACAACTGCAAAATTCCTGTAAAGAGCAATACTCTTTATTATGGCTTGCATGTTAACAGCTGTAATTCATGCTGTTTAATAATTAATACTCATTATCTGGCACTATAAAACACTTCTCAGTGGTGATAATAATAGTCTGAGGCTTCATTCATTGCAGTATTACCATTCAAGTAAAAACCATGAAGGCTATTTAATTTTGTTTGCAGAACAGGACAGCTTTCACTTTTTTATGAAAAGTGTATTTAACAGGACATTACAAAAACATAGCTTCAGAGAAAGGTTAAATTTGATACTGTAATGCTTTTCTGTGGAGGACAGAAAAGGAACAACTGGACTGCTTTCTTTTGTTGAGAAAATTTGCTTACAGTAATGATGGATCAGGACGATATCAGTAGCTATACAATAAGGCATATCAGGGAGCTACATACAAACTAGCTAAACCTAATTTCAAGATCATGTTGCAGCAGTTTGTTGCACACAAGCTCAGTGCTGCATATATATATATATATATAAAACTCTGTAAAATTAAGCATGATTCTACAGATGTACAGAGAAGTATAAAACTCACTATTTTACATTGAAAGTATTTTTTACAAGGTACTTGTGTGTTTAGGGGAACAACATATGGTGCAGTTGGACTGCATAGCATGATTAAAGTTCTCACCAGTGTAGCTAGGCTTTTTGGTGTTTACTTGGTGCCGTAAAACTGAAGTTCCCTTGTCACATGATCAGAAGGCTGTATAGAAATGCTAGGGTGAGATAAGGACAGTAGGAATGTATAGTAAGTAAGCCAACAGTTAAAATTTACTTCACAGCTTCCATCCTAACAGGGTGTAGAGAGGAAGTCTGACATCATACTAACTGTTGAAATGGCTGTGTGTTTCAACCATGTGTGTTGAGGGGGGTTGGAAGGCTCAAAAGTAAAGTGGTTCTTAGACAGACTGAGTCAGAAGGTTCCACAGATGTATGAACAAGCAGAAAATGAAGGAAACTGTTGAAAACTGATGCTGGAGAAGGCAATATGGGTAAGGAACACAATTAATGCTTTATGTTGCCTGAACAGAGTAAGTGGCCATTTATATTAGCTTCTGAGAAAATAGTAAGGGCCATCAAGAATGCGTACATTCAGATGTTCACATTAGGAATATTTTCATTTATGCCACAGAGAGAATATCTGAAGGTACATTCTGGAAGTAAGCCAAGGATGACAGACTGCAATTGGTAGTATATTTCATCTTGGTCATTTAGATCCGGTAACCATGATCCCACTTGCATGTTATTTGTTTGTGTTTAAGGCCTATAGTCAGAGAGGGCTTCTGGCTCAAGATTAGCTATTGTGAAGAGGTATTTAAGATGCTCAAGTGAGAAGGTGTAGGACTGAGATATGGTATTGTCAGGGTTGAATTGTATGGCTATGTGGTAACTGGGGGGTTAACCCTCTGATACTAGGGAGGCTGACACAATAATGCCTTTATACAGATTCACAAGGACTATCCTAGGCTGGAATGTTTTAAAAAAGTGAGGATGAGTATGACACTGAATGTGACCAGGTCTCTCATGTTCAGTCAGACTGGTGATCCTGTCTGACATAATGCGAACAACACCACCGTTTTGATTAACCCATCCCCCCACTTTTCTTCTTTTCTCCTTCACCTTAAACAAAACCCTAATAAAATAGTACAAAGCTGACTTGGATGCGTCAATATGGCTACAGGTAGGGACTGGCTTGTCAGAAAGTAGAAAAGCTGTACTAAGTTGAGGTGAATGTAGTTGTTTTTAGATGTGAAATATAAATACTATATAAAACCTATAAATGTTATTTTCAGTAAAATGAGTAGCAATGTTGAAAATGAGTGCAATTGTATTTAAATCATTCAGTCGGTTTCCCAAAAATGACTAGAACTTTGGGAGTGAAAGTAATTTCAAACAAACACACACACACACACATATTAGAAAAGTTTTTTGTGTGTTTGTTTTTGTAACTCTGTCATACCCTGCCAAAAGCTGTGTTGCCATTAATGGATTAGAATATTCTATACATCTTAATGACTATGGAAAGAGTATGCTTAGATTTGAAAATGTAAATCCTAAATTAAATTGGAGAGTCTAAAATGCCTGTGAGTATTCTGCATCTGTTAAATTATTATAAAAAATAGTGATAGATTGCAATAAATCCTCAGCCATTGATAGTGGAAGGATCAGATAGCTGTTAGACGTCATTTTCTAAATGATGTATATTTGTTTGCCCAAACCTTATATTTTGTACTTGCTGAGATATAGTATAATTGCTTATGTAATTTCTAATTGCATTGCTTAATTCTAAATATTTAAAGTAAACAATTTGGTTACTTCACTACAAAAGCTTTTGGCTAGCTGTTTATGAATGTGTATTAGATAATTACCAAAAGTGGTGGATTATTGACTGGTGGCATCTCCTTTCAGACAGCAACTATTTTGCTACATCTGCCATTGTCTAATGTGATATTGCAGGCTCATTTTAAGGGTTTTTAGAAACTGGGACCTTTGGTGTTCCAGATAATTCTAGGTAATTGCAATATGTTAACATTAGATTTTGTGTGTGTGTGTGTGTGTGTGTGTGTGTGTGTGTGTGTGTGTGTGTGTGTGTGTGTGTGTGTGTGTACAAAATAAACCTAAAATAAACTAGAAAGTTTTATTTACTGCCAGTATGATTTCACAGAAAGATGTTATACTAAGAATGAGCCATGTTAAATCCTGGAGCACCAGGATTTATAACTTTGTCTATAATGGGACAGTGTGAAGCTTTGCATGTGACTGGTGCTGGTCAGAATCTTATTCAGCAGAGTTCATTTGCCAGACTATCTTAAGTCCAGTCTCTTCACATATTAGTCAGTAGCAGTGCTTCAGATCATGATACCATAATCCCTGATCATCACATACTAAGTGACAATACCGAGTGAGATTCTAAGTGCATTGGTCACATATTAATTTCTGGAAATTATGGCATATTGTAAAATGGACCTACATAGCCTGAAAAACAGTTTTGTCACCAAAATCTATGTGTCTAGCCTTGAATTCACAAGGCAAATAAGTACAAAATAGTATAGCTTGCAGAGGAGCTATTTTCTTAGTTAGGAAATGGGTAAAATGAGATTTGCAGAATATGCCAAAAGGACAGTGGCACAGCTGGATAAAGAATGTAAATTAGAAAGATTCAAGCATGCTAGCCTAAACAAAGATGAGTTGATTAGCACCTTGTCTGCAGTTGATGTCCTGGCCACTAAACCAAGACACAGACTAGCAGAGGCTATAGGAGTGCAGCAGACAGCAAACGGGCAGCCCAATATGCTCTTAGGTGATCTCAAATTGCTGCTTAAACTGCAGCACCAGAGCTGGAGCTGGAAAAGAAACACCTGGAGTATAAAGTAGCTGAAAGAATGAAACAGCTTGAAATGCAAAGAGAACACGAGCAGTGAGGGGCCAAATCTGCAGAGGAGGAAAGGAAGTGTCAGCATAAGCTCAGCTGTACTGAACAAGAAACTGTATCAGCATGAGATGAAGATATGCACCCTTCATCGAGTACACATAAGTAGCAGAGTGAAAAAATAGCCCTGGAAGATAAAGCCAGGTCTAAATTATTTCCTCAGGATAAAGAAGGGGATGAGCTTGATAGTTTTATTCTGGCATTTGAGTATGCATGAAATTGGCACTAAATATACCAGGATGGGTAAGATGTTAACCATTCTTCTCATGGTTATGCTATGCATGCCATCACTGAGAAATAATGATGACTTTTTAAACTATAGTAAAGTCAGTATGCTCTGTGTTAATGTTTCAAACCTGTTCTTGGAGATTATTGTAGAATGTTTAGAGACCATAAAAAAGGCAGAAGTCAATGTCAGTGGTTTAATTTGGAAAACTAACCACTTTCATTAATAGATGGTTAAGTGGATGTCAAATTGAAACTTTTGAAATGTTGGTAGACCTTAACATGAGGGATCAAGCATTCCATACTTTGAGGGTATGACGATCTGATGAGCAAACTTGAATGTCTCAATGTTGAAGAGAGGGTTACTAAAGAGAAATAATAACATCAAACAGAAAGCTCAGAGACACTCCAAGGCTGTGGATGTAAATAAAGTTCTGAGATGAAAACAGTTCCAAGTAGTCAACTCCAATAAATCCAATGGACAAAGTTTGAAATGAAGAAAGATTTATTGTGCAGAGTTAGGTTAGCGCTTTCACCCTGTTGGGCTTCCTCAGACCTTTAATACATACAAAAAAGGGGACACAAAGAATATATAGCTAACTAAATATGACATCACTTCCTACAATTAATCTATTTAAAAAAAAGTCATCTCATAAACATGCCCTAAAAATGGAAATAAAAACATACATAAATACATTCATAAATATAAAATGTAAACATAAGTAGGAATACATACTTGAATTCAACTTGCAAAAAATAACGCAGTTTTTGAAAAATATTTCACTTTATAAAAAATATATTTAAATATGTTCAAGTTTTATGTAATTTAAAATGTATAAAAGAACATATCTAAGTTCAACATAAAATCTCATCAGAAAGGACATTAGTTATAACAATAGAAATTGTGTCATCTGACTGCCAATCTCCTATTTTTCAAAGCTGGCTTAATGGAGACTTTATCATTAGGACCTGGAATTTGAAACTATGCTGGTCATTAGTGTGTGTGACATGCTTCGAGAGTACATTGTTAGGAGATTGTATATGTATATTGTACAGGTGTTCCCTAATCCTGTCCCTTAGGCATCTATCAGTTTTTCCTACATAAAACACAGTGCAGGCTATGCACTTAGCCAGATAAACCGCATGTGTAATACAAGTAGCAGTTACTCTAAAATCAAACCGTTGTAGGGTGATGGGATGTGTGAAATGAGATTCTACACAAACAAATTCACAAAAATTGCATTTGTTACATGGTTGTGTACCTATAGATGAATACTGACCACTGAAACCTCCAGGATAGCATAATAGTCTCTGTAAATTCATCTTATTCCTATAGACAAAATTAGGTTCAGTACATTAGAAATTACACAGAGAGACTAGAAGTTGACTGGATCATCAGGCTAAGGGTAGACCAGAACCCAGGTCTTAATGATAAAATCTCCATTAAGCCAGCTTTGAAAAATAGGAGATTGACTGTCAGATGACACAATTTATATTGTTATAACTAATGTCCCTTTTTGATGATGTTTTATGTTGAACTTAGATATGTTCCTTTATACAGTTTAAATTACATAAAACTTGAACATATTTAAATATATTTTTATAAATTTAAATATTTTTCAAAAACTGCATTATTTTTTTGTAAGTCAAATTCAAGTATGTAGTCTTACTTATGTTTACATTTTATATTTATGAATGTATTTATGTATGTTTTTATTTCCATTTTTAGGGCATGTTTATGAGATGACTTTTTTTTCTGTTTGGTTTTTAAATAGATTAATTGCAGGAAGTTATGTCATATTTAGGTGGCTATATATTCTTTGTGTCCCCTTTTTTGTATGTATTAAAGGTCTGAGGAAGCCCAACAGGGTGAAAGCGCTAACCTAACTCTGCACAATAAATCTTTCTTCATTTTAAGCTTCATCCATTGGATTTATTGGAGTTTACTACTTGGAACTGTTTTCATCTGAGAACTTTATTTACATCCACAGCCTTGGAGTGTCTCTGAGCTTTCTGTCTGAGTTTATCTTTGTTTTTCAGCATCGGAGCACTTACTCCTTAGTCACTTGCTCTATTGACTTTGTTTTATGCATATTTTTAGCCAGTGACCGAGGAGACATGGCTGACTTAGCAGGAGCGAGTATTGAACTACCTTACAATCCAGAAACAGCCTTACACAGTAGACTGTAACTGTGTAGATTTGTGGAATGTGTTTCAGGAAGAGACAACCCCTTGATGACGTTTGTTGTAGAACGAGAAGGAATGGAAGGCGGAACACCTATGGAAGAACTGTCTGGTTTGACTGAGCACTTTGAAATCCTAGAGGCGGACCTACTAAAATTAAAGAAACTACAAACTCAAAGACAACATTTTGAAGTGTGCATAAGCCAGAGAATTATACCAAGAGGACTAAGCATTCTAAAGATGCCTACCACAGGAACACTGTACCCTAAATTGCTCTACAAATGGCAGCAAATCAATCTTGAGGTGAGCATTAAGTATATGATGTTGCTTAATTAATTTTTTCTACCTCAAGAAGTGGAACTAAAAGATAAAATAAGAGCTTGTCAAAATTATGTAGTAACTAAATATCCAGCAGCAATAGTGGATAGACTTATGGAAAGGCTGCTAGATAATGTCTTTTATATGAAAAGAAGCTTTTAGAACAAAAGTGGGCCAATATTCAATGTGACACCGTTGATTTTAAGGATGGACATGTGTTTCAGTGGCCTAGAGCAGATCCTGTGAGGACTGACAGGACCCGAGGACATGGCTTGAGTACTTTTAATAGACGTCCTAGCTTTGTCAATGATAATGTAAATAATATTGTCAATACTGTTAACACTGGACTAGTAAATGATGATGCAGCAGGCATAAATGTTAATAGACATAATATTGTTTCCCCGGATACTGCATTACATGTCTCTATGAATGTTAGCCCAGCTTTACCCATCCCTGTAGAGGGAGGAATTTCTAATATGGTGGACACCTGTGATGGCAGGGCAGATACATCTAATGAATCAGGCACACATGCCATAGTGAATACAGTTAACTTACAAACTCCTGATGGTACTTCAGTTATTAACTACTAATCAGTGATAGAACAACTGTCTGTAGTCAGGAGGAAAGTCCCTACAACAGAACAGTCAGATAGAACTAGTGAGCATATCCCTTTCCCCATCAACGAGGTTTACAGGGTAAGGAGAAATAGGTTTATAAGCAGGGGCAGGCAGAAACGAAAGGTGTTGGGCGAAGAGCATGTGGGCCCAACACTCTTGAAGATGTGGGAAAAAATTCCCAGAAAATAGTCTGGAATATCTCAAACAGAATACTGACTACAGATGAAGTGAGTGTCCTTAACAAGGGGCTTTCATTTATACCCTCTGGTAAGAGTAATATAACTGATGTAGTCATTGATACAAAGTTGTTTGTACATAACATACAGCTTAAGCTAGACTATGGACAACAATTAGATACTAGTAGCAACCCCAAATATTAGAAACCTAGTATATATGTACCAGTACTGCACCCTTTATTAGATGCTTTCACTAAAATGGTAGAAGAAGATCTACACAAATTGAGTGGTGAGAATAAGAAGAAGAAATGGTTTGGCAACTTAACCCCAAGTCAGAAGACTGCCCTAAATACATTGAGAAATGACGACAAAATAGTCATCAGACCTGCAGACAAGGGGGGACCGGTGGTGGTACTTGATAGAATTCAGTATGAGAAAACCATGTCACAGATGTTAAGTGATGGAAGGTACTGTACCACTATACACATGGATGAAGTGGAGTCACACATTAGGAGGATATTTCATATGCTAGAGGATTTACTTATGAGCAGTATGATAGAATATGATCTAATATATTTTTTACTGTAACACATCCACTAATCCCGGTTATCCAAGGACTACCCAAGGTCCATAAAGATTCTTTTAATCCTCCTATGAGTCCCATTGTAGCAGGGAGGGGATGGGTCACTGAGCCACTGTCCTTGTATATAGAGAAGCAGCTAAGACCTATAGTGGACCAATTGTCACATATTTTGAGAGATACCAAACAGTTTTTACTGGATTTATACAGCAGAGTGACCACGCTACCATCAGGTTTGAATTTCATCCTTGTGACATTAGACGTCCAGTCACTGTTTACAGTTATACCTAACCAACATGGGGTAGAAAGTATACACAGATGTTTAAGAGGAAATAGTAATTATACCCTTTCACAAATTGATATGATTTGTGCTTTACTTGAGGTTGTATTAGAAAATAACATCTTTATGTTCAATGAAGTAATATACCTCCAGAAGGATGGCGTAGCTATGGGCACTTCTTGTGGCAACAGCTATGCCAACCTGGTCATGGCAGATTGGGAGAAAGAAAAGTTATTTGCCTTGGATAGTTTCACTGAGCATGTGGTCTTTTATAGACGTTTTGTGGATGACCTGTTTCTTTTGTGGACAGGTTCGGACATTGAATTGCAAGATTTCTATGATGAAATTAACTCACTGACACATTATTTGAATTTTACGATGGAGAAATCTGACCAGTGGATATCCTTTTTAGATGTATATATAGACAAGTTACCTAACGGGCTACTCAACACTGGAGTTTATAGGAAGCCTTGCTATAAGAACTCCCTTCTTCATAGGGGGAGTATGCATCCCAGTTATGTTTTTAATAACATAGTGAAGGGGCAGGCCATACATGCATCATGATTGAACCCAACACAGACAGGGTTTGAGAGGGAACTATCCCATCTATGTGAAAGGTTAGCAAACAGGTCTTATAGTCTGATAGAGATTAATGCAGGTATTGAGAGGGCCCAGTTGTTGAAAGACAATGTTGCATGACCTTATTTTTCAGACAGGAGTGATTCCACCTGTCTTAGTATAATAGAGCATCCAACCACTTGGAAATCTACAGTCAGATTATCCCTTAACTACACACAGGACATTGACCCAGTTAAAAATGTCTTTTATAGGCACTGGGGAGTCTTAATGGCAGCTCCTGAGTTAAAGGGACTAGTAGGTACTGAACCTAATTTTGTCTATAGGAATAAGATGAATTTACAGAGACTATTATGCTATCCTAGAGGTTTCAGTGGTCAGAATGAGCTTTATTCATCTATAGGTACACAACCATGTAACAAATGTAATTTTTGTGAATTTGTTTGTGTAGAATTTCATTTCACACATCCCATCACCCTACAATGGTTTGATTTTAGAGTAACTGCTACTTGTAATACACAACATGTGGTTTATCTGGCTAAGTGCATAGCCTGGACTGTGTTTTATGTAGGAAAAACTGATAGATGCCTAAGGGACAGGATTAGGGAACACCTGTACAATATACATATACAATCTCCTAACAATGCACTCTCGAAGCATGTCACACACACTAATGACCAGCATAGTTTCAAATTCCAGGTCCTACAAGTGAACATACCCAGTACCAGAGGTGGGGATATTAGAAATTACACAGAGAGAATGGAAGTTGACTGGATCATCAGGCTAAGGGCAGACCAGAACCTAGGTCTTAATGATAAAGTCTCCATTAAGCCATCTTTGAAAAATAGGAGATTGACTGTCAGATGACATCATTTATATTGTTATAACTAATGTCCCTTTCTGATGAGATTTTATGTTGAACTTAGATATGTTCTTTTATACATTTTAAATTACATAAAACTTTAACATATTTAAATATATTTTTTATAAATTAAAATATTTTTCAAAAACTGCGTTATTTTTTGTAAGTCGAATTCAAGTATGTATTCTTACTTATGTTTACATTTTATATTTACGAATGCATTTATGTATGTTTTTATTTCCATTTTTAGGACATGTTTATGAGATGACTTTTTTTTTTGTTTTTTGTTTTTTTTTTTTCTGTTTGGTTTTTAAATAGATTAATTGTAGGACGTGATGTCATATTTAGGTGGCTATATATTCTTTGTGTCCCCCTTTTTGTATGTATTAAAGGTCTGAGGAAGCCCAACAGGGTGAAAGCGCTAACCTAACTCTACACAATAAATATTTCTTCATTTCAAACTTTGTCCATTGGATTTATTGGAGTTTACTACTTGGAACTGTTTTCATCTGAGAACTTTACATCCACAGCCTTGGAGAGTCTCTGAGCTTTCTGTTTGAGTTTATCTTTGTTTTTCAGCATCAGAGCACTTACTCCTTAGTCACTTGCTCTATTGACTTTGTTTTAGAAATAATAAGATGTATACAGCCAGCAGGGTACAACTGCACAAGAAGGTGGTACCTAGCACCTCTGGGTATAGGCAGGAAGTCTTAAAAAATACCTCAAGTTCCTCAGGCAAAGGACAAAGCCACTGCTTCCAGTATGTACCAGGGCCTTGGGGTAAAATGTTTCCAGAGTAACCATTTGGGATATTTACAGACAAAATGTCCAGAGAGACAGGTTATAAAGCAAAAGCTATCTGAAGGAGGTAACAGAGGTGGCACCATAGTAGTTGTGGGTTGTCTTGAGACTGCGGCTGCTCCAGAGTACCACAAAGGTAGCTTGCACCAAGGCATAAAAGAATAAAGCCCTATGATCCAGGTTACCAGAGTTCAACTAGCAGTCCAGGCACCTGCTAGAGCTGGCCAGGCGAAAGAGGACTGATGAGGCATCAACCTTCTCATCTCTTCTGTGGGAGTAGGGTAGGGGTGTGCAGGGGATACAGCTAGTTTCTGAGTCCCAGTAGTGACACTGGGGCTGAAATGTGAGGTAAACTCTTGCAGATGGGCGAGCAAAGAGGGCAATGTCACCATATAGGTGGAATATTGTGCTCATGGCAGCATTCCACACCTACCTGATGAACTCAGCCCTGCACATCAGTGGGAGGTAGGGCTAAAAGGAAAAATCCCCATTGAAAGCTGCTGTATAAATGCTCCTCTCATGGCCCAGTCCAACTCTCAACACATGGTGGCTGACAATCCTTAGACTAGACACATGGGGGAATTGAATACCCTTAATTTTAAAGTGTTGCAGAAGGGAAACCCTCTCCATGTACGTCACACTGTGGGGGAAACACAGTTTGTGAATTTAGAGGAAACGATAATACAAGAGCTGACAGAACAAGTCAAAATATAGCAATGCAGTGAGCTAAAAAAAGATTTAGTACAAGGGCTTATACCCTGTCCTGGTGAAGAAAAACAAAAGCATTTCCAAGAGGGATCTAAACCTAATGTTTCCAGTTCTGAATAAGAGGATTCTTGACAAATAAAAGTTTGAGATGGTAGGACTGTTATGGATGCACATCATAGTGCAGTTTAAACAAAAACATTTGGAGAGCTGAATGTATTTGATATATTACCCTCCTAGATGAGTGGCTAGGTAAGAGGTATTTGAAGAATGGGTAATCCAATGCAAAGTACACACACACACACACATATATATATATATATATATATATATATATATATATATATATATATATATACATATATATATATATATATATATAAAACTCCCATGTTAACACACAACAGGCTCAGAGCATGCAATGAAGAAAAGCTTCTTTTTTTTGTCGGTGGGCCTGCTTCTCCACACCCCCTTCTAAATATATGTACTAACTCCACCATCACACAAACACAGGGAAAGGGCATATTTCCCATCCTCATATCAGACACCTGTTAACCAGATGTTTAGTCAGTCATAAACAGTTGACTAAACATCTGTCAACCAAACACATATTCAACCATAAGAATGGAACCTACATATATTTATTTATATATATATATATATATATATATATATATATATATATATATATATATACATATATATATATATATATATATATATATATATATATATATATATATATATATGGGTGTCGGGCACCCAATCAAATGGAGAATACCCCAGCATTTGTGTGGTCGATACCATTTGGTTGAAGCAGACAGAGGGATGAAGGGTGCGTGATATTGAAAATCTCTGGAGTAGAGAAATATTCCCTTTCCCTGAGGACTGTACAGTCTTAGAGTTAGTATATATAATTAGCAGAGGATGTGGGGGGCACAGCCACCCACATGAGAGGTACAGCAGAAACATTTGTCGTTGGTTTAATCCACTCATAGTAATCCCAGGAGCATGTGCAGAATGTGTCAGGATTTGTGAATTCAATGTTATAACATCAGTCTACTGTGTCCATTCCATCAGTTGCCCCCCCACATACACACACACATATATATTTATGTGTGTGTGTGTGTGTGTGTGTGTGTGTGTGTGTGTGTGTGTGTGTGTGTGTGTGTGTGTGTGTGTGTGTGTGTTTTGTAGTATCAGCAGAACTGCAAAGGCAGTACACATTTAAAAGCAAAGTTAAAAGCTGGGAAAATAGGTGATTGCTGTTGCATATTTTTGTACTGTAAGAATAAACAGCCACAAGAAAACTGCAACAGTGATAACTTACCAAATAATAACTTGAATTGGTTTAATAGCAACAATAAGACTCAGAAAGGCTACTGTATCAGAACAAAATTTGAGAATTGAAAAAGAAAACAACTCTTTTGGAATATGCATCATACAAATATGTAGCTGACAAATAGAAGGCTCAGGAGCATCCAGTGGAGAGACTGGTTAAGTTACTATTCAGTTTGCAATATCAATATCTATAACTCTGTCTTTTCATGTTTTGAACATTTTTGCATACATCATGAGGGAATTCGTCCAGGCTTTCTACTACTTTGGGCATGCCACCATGAGCCAAGGCAATATGATAGAACATTTAAAAGAGCATTTTCAAAACTTTGGTTTTGACAGACAATGGAATCCAAGTAGCTGATCAGAGTTCAAGTCCCTTAAATGGTATGAGCAAACACTAGAATTTAATTTCCAGAAGAATAAAAAAGCATGCAATACAAAGCCTGCACCACACTATTGTAAATATAAGATGGGATTTCTTAAAAGTGTCAACATCCAACAAGGAGAAGTTGCATGAGGTATATTACAGAAGGAGGGACCAGAAACTTACAGAAGGAGGGACCAGAAACTGGGGATAGACTGCATCAGTTTTTCTTAGAAAATTTTCTGATGTTTTCAGGTTTTAAAAAAGTTGCAGAATGAAACATCTGACAATAATGAAGGAAAGACATACTCTGGAGGCCTTAAAAGATAAATAGTCTGAAGCTTTACAGATCAAACCTTTTAAAATCCCTTTCTTAGAAGAAGTATATATTTCACCACCGGAGCATTTTCCCAATTTAAAAAATGGAGGTTTACTATACAGTATCACTTCTCATTGCTAAAGAGAGTATCTGTACATTAAGTCATACTGAAATAATACACTAAAGTGCAGCACACTATCTTAGATGATGAAGTAAAGCTTATTAATTTCTGGGGAGTGCAGTGGATGGGAGCAATCAACAATGAAGAAACACTTCACTTATTGCCTGTGTAGCCAGATGATCAGCACCTCTTGGACTTCTCCAGAAAGATAGGTTATTACTGGGACATAATCATATTCACAGGATTTACAGTATCGTGCTCACATTATGACGTTTTCATCTTGGCCTTATACTTCATTTGACAATGTAATCTGAAAGAAGCATAAACTATGCTATTATTTGTCCTGGGGTTAATAAAATGGTGACAAAAAAGGCATGAGGCCTTTTCAAAAATATGTAGGGAACTCATAGTCCCGCCTAGTCAAGAGGAAATAGTCAGCCCACTGAGAACTATTGAATTTCAGGGGATTACTAATTTACTTTTGACCAAGTTAGGGCATGTTTTTAGTTTTTTTTTTTTTTTTAATGAAAAAGGTTAAAAAAGGTTAATTATGAAAGGATTAAAATGTAAAGCCATGAATGTGAGGAAAATAAGGTGGAGTAAGGTAAGAATCTTCTAAATGTACTTAGAGTTTAGATGACAAACTATTTTACCAGGGTAGGCATTCATCTTCTTCTTTCGGCTTTTTCCCGGTTAGGGGTCGCCACAGCAGATCATCTGTCCGCTCATAATTGGCAGTGAAGTTTTAAGGTGTCGAGTTGCCAGCCCAGTGCCCAACCTTCCACAGAAGGCACACACATGCACACACTCACACCTAGGGCCAATTTAGAGTGTCCAATCCACCTACTGCATGTCTTTGGGATGTGGGAGGAAACCAGAGCACCCAGAGGAAACTCATGTGACCACACGGAGGACATGCAGATTCCACACAGAAGGCACCCCAGCCAAGAATTGAACCAGAGAACCTCTTACTGTGAGGCGGCAATTCTAAACTCTGCCCCACCATGGCCACCCTCGGGTAGGCATTCATACAGAGGCTAAATAGTGCCTCGAATGTGAAAGAGGTTAGGTAACATCATTTGGTTAAGGTCAACGAAGATGCCAGAAAAGATCTGCAAGTGTAGGTAGACTTTCTGTACAAATATAATGGCAAAGCATTACGGCAGGGAAGATGACTGAGTGGTCAAGAACTGTAGGAGGCAAAGGGACAGCTGAGTAATGTATGTGGCAGATATGATTTATTAAACTTTGGCTGGAAAGTTGGTCTAAGACAGTTCAAATAAAATAAATAAACTTCTTTTCAGCTCGTGACAGTCTTGAAAATCTTGTGCATATATTGCAAAAACTGAAAGCCAGAAATGCCTCTTTCAAGCCCAAAACTCAGGTGATAGTACAGATCCTGAAACAAATGCTGCACAATGAATGTAAGAACTGGGAGAATGAGTAAGCAAATGATGCTAAAAGCTTTGCAGTTGAAAGCGTCACTTGAAGTAGTATTTGCCTGTCATGGAGAATGAAATTGCTGCTCATATATGTATATATTATTTTCACTTTGACAGGCTCTGAGTCCTGCCACCAAGAACAGAAAAGGAAGGAAAATGTACTTGTTTACATTTAGGGAGCTAGAGAAAGCAGGCTTAGTGACTGATGCAAAAATATTGGAATAAGAGGCCCCAAGAAAAAGGATAGTTTTGGAGAAGGTCATTTTTTGCAGATGGGATAAAACAAGAGAAAGATGGGAGACAACAATGATCCAGTACAATATAAAGCACAAAGAGAGAGAGAGGGAGAGACAGAGAGAGACAAAAGATTGTTGACAGGAGCTGGAAAAAGAAGTTTGAGTAGCCAATATGTCCAGCTGGAGGGTAGTGCTTAATGGAAGTGGACAGGTGGAATCTGTAAGAATACCTATTGCATCATAAGCCATTATAAGACAACTAATGGCAGGAGTTTTGTCTAGTTTGGGAGGATTTGTTGATCACCGATCAGTAGAGGAAGTGGAACTATTTTAAGAATTATTCCTCCTGATATATCAATACATGTCCACGGTGAGCAAGCTGTTGGGAAGGTTCATAGGTTCATAGGTAGGTACTAGGCTATTGGCCCTAGGGCCTATACAAGCCTAGCCAAAAATGTACCCTGGCTTTCACCACCCAAGAAAATTATTTTCCTGTGCCCCTGTCAAGCAGAACCAGAGAAGTGATCCCCAGGGTGAATTTCCTACTACCCATCCAATCATCAAGATTTTTCTTGAAGAGTGCTAATGAGGAGCTCTGTTTGACATAGATAGGTAGTCTGTTCCAGAGTATGGGAAGTCTCTGGGACAGGAATCTATTCCTCCAGCATGTTCTGTTTATTGTGGTGACAAGGTTTAGGTCCCTAGAGCATGTAGCTCAGAGGGATTGGGATTTCTTTAAGTGGAGCATGTCCAACAGCTCTGGGTTTGACATAGCTTTGTATGTTAGGCAGAGATCGCCTCTGAGTAGGCAATATGCGATGGAGTAAAGCTGGAGTTTTTTGAGATGATCTGCGTAAGGCATCTGTTTGAGGACAGTAATCCTCTTTGTGAGGTATTTTTGCGGCCTTTCCAGTTGTTGTAGATGTCTTGTGAGGTACATACCAAAAGGGACATTGTACTCTATAATGGGTCTAATGAGTGATGAGTAGAGGGGAACAATGACCTCTTTTTTTCTGGATGAGAAATCTTTTGTGATGAGGTGTGCCACATAGAAGGATTTTCTGACCACTTTGGCGATGTGATTATCAAAGGAGAGACTACTGTCCACCTGTGTCCCAAGGTCTCTTATCACACTTTCGGTGTTAAGTAGACTACCGCCTATGTGGTAGTTCATGGGTACAGAATCTTTACCAAAGGGGATGACAATGCACTTTTTGGCATTGAGCTTATGACCATGTTTTTGACACCAGGCAAATGTCTCAGTGAGGCCCTTTTGTAGGATGTCCACATCATTAGGAGTTTCAATTATGGCTCCTAGTTTGCAGTCATCTGTGAATTTAGTTAGCCAAAGACCTTCTGTGTTAGCCTGTACTTCAGAAAACTAGATACCAAACAGGAGAGGACCCAGGACTGAACCCTGTGGTACTCCACTTGTCACTGGTCTGAAGTCTGATTTGGAGTCTGCTACTTTCACAGTGTGAGTTCTTTCAGTAAGCCATTTGGCAACACATCTTGTGACATAGGGATTTATACCTAATTTAGTGAGTTTATCTATAATTCCAGAGTGGGGGATGGTGTCAAATGTCTTGGCGAGATCTAGATAGGCTGTGTGAACCACCTTACCCTCATCTGTGGCTTTGGTGACTACTTCAAAGAAGTCTATCAGGTTTAGGAGACATGATCTGCCTTTTACAAACCAAAACTCTGTGGGGTCCAGGGTTTGGAGATCTCCAATGTCTTTGTTTATGAGATCCATGTTGATACGTTCCATGGCCTTGCAGACGAGTCTCGTCAGGCAAATGGGGCGGTAGTTCCCGGGGTCTGTTGTGGCCCCCCCTTTATGGAGTGGGATAACTGCCACGGTGTACCATTCAATGGGCACAAAGCCTGAGGTGAGGCTATGACTGAACATGGTACTTAGGTGGGGTGCCAGTTCATTCTGTAGTTCATGTAGAAGGCAGCCTGGGATGTTGTCAGGTCCCATGGATGCTGTGTTCTTGGCTTTGGAGAGTGAAGTTTTTACCTGTGCAGCCGTGATTACAGGAACTTTGCATTCTTCCGGTATAAAGATGGGCCCTTTAGGGAGTAAGAGGGGGGTAAAGTTAGCACTGAACCTATCTGCCAGGATGTTGGCAATATCAGTTGGTTCTGTATATTTAGTGTCATTGTGCTATAACTCAGAGCAGATCTGAGTGTTGCCATTGAGATTTTTGACATTGCTATAGAATGCTTTGTGGTTGTCTTTAGAATCAGTGGCAAATTTGTTTTCATAACTAGCTTTGGAAGATTTTATGAGGGATCTCAGCTTCTTACTGAGGCTGACCAGGGAGTTCCTCCAATTGTGGGATTTTACTCTTTTTTGCAACAGTTTCTTTCTTCTGTTGTAGAGTTTGTTTGTGGCAGAAGACCACCAGATTGACTTCCTTTTTTTGGAGGATAGCATCTTGGTTCTGTTAGGGATAGCACGATCCATGCACTCGTGTAAGTGCTTATAAAGTGCATTTGTGTAGGTTTCAGCAGTCGTACCTCTATTGTCCATCTGCATGGGTATCATGAAGTTTGCCACTTCTGTCTTAAGAAGCGTGAAGTTGGCTTTGGAGAAATTTTTTATGGTTGTTTTCCTAATGGGGGTGGGAGCGGGATGTGGATGTCTAGGGTGATTAGCTTGTGGTCAGATCTGACCGAGGAGCTGACCTCTGGTGTGGAACACCAGTCACCCATGTTGGTGATGACCAAGTCTAGGATATTGCTGCCTCTGGTGGGGGTGTGGATAAGTTGATCCAAAGCGTTGGAATTGATGATTTCCAGAAAACGTTGAGCAAAAGAGTTGGTACACGAGTAGTTTTCCCAGTTAATGGCAGGGTAGTTGAAATCACCCATTATTAGAGTGTTGGGTTGTACCTTAATATTTTCCAGTGTATCAAGAAAAGAGGAGTGGGAATCATGGGGCATGGTGGGGGGTCTGTAGCAAGCTGCAATCTGGATTGTGGTTTTGCCCAGAGTTAGTTGAACTTGGATAATCTCGGATGCATTATGCTGAGCAACTAGCTTGGAGGTGTCGATATCCTTAATGAATATGGACATGCCTCCACCTTTAGTGTTTTGGTCCGGGTTTGGTGGCCGAAAGGTGTGGTATGAATTATAGCCTGGTAATTCAGGGGTGCTCTTTGGAGCTTTGAACCAGGTCTCTGTCACTGCACAGATGTCAATGTTCTCCATTTTAAGGAGTGCCTCGAGTGAGTGCATTTTGAGGTTTAGACTTCTAGCATTGAGTAGCATTACCCTCAGATTTTGCTTGCTTGTACGAGTTACGGTGGTGAATTTGTCATTTGAACCTTGCCTACAGGAGGCACTATAGGGGTGGCAAGAGCCTTTGCCAGTATCCGGAATCCCAAGGGTGACAGGTGCAGGCCATCTCTGGCAATGCAGCGTGGTCTGTCGATCATGTCATCCCAGGCAGAGAGATACTGGATTCCCTTAGAATGACACCAGAAGCTTAGCCAATTGTTAAAGTCAATCATTTTGTCCTTGTACTGTGGTGTCATTCTGGGTGATGGCAGGATGCTACTCAGGGCTAGGGTCATACCGGCCTGGGCTACAAGATCAGAGAGCTCCTCCATGTCTCTTTTCATGTAGTCCAGGGAGGTACCTCTCAGGTCATTCACACCAACATGGACAATGACAGAGTCATATTTGTACTTGTTGTGGAGTGACCTGAGTGCGTGCGTTATGTGGCGGATCCTGGCACCTGACAGGCAGCTGACAGTAACTTTTTCCTTGTTTAGTCTGGTGAGTGGAACATCAGTGTGCCTGACTATAGAGTCACCTATGACTAGAGTGTTGGGTACGTTATGCCTTATGGGCTGTAGTTGAGTGGCACACTGAGTATGTGGGCTATGTGTAATTTGGGTTGTGTTGGGTGTGGAGGTTGACTGAATTTCTGCTTTGGAGGTCTCTGTTGTTTGGGCAGATTAGTACTGAGAGCCTCCGCGAATGTAGGTGTGTGTTTTGGTGGTGTAGGTTTTGAGGGACTATGTGATGAGTGTGGTGCGGTGCAAGTATTTACCTTCTCCTCTTGACTGTCTAGGCCAGTCTTTGGTAAAGAGAGCTTTGCTTCCAGTTTGGCTATATAAGTGCATCTCTCACAGGTCGTAGTGTTGGCTGGTAGGAGGAGAGGGTTGTCGGTGTACATGAGGCAATTGCTGCATTGTCCCAAGATGCCCAGATTCATCAGGTAGACAAGAGAAAACACCAGGAGCTGACCTTTAGATATGCCTGAATAGGTGCTTATTTATTAAGTGCTAAAAACTGTTTTCCTCTAGACAAGTGAGGAAAGTTGAGTGCTGTAGTAATTTGTAACTTATTTAGTGCTTACAATGAGTTCTGAACAAGTGCTGAGATCAAAGAAACAGATGAGTGCTAAAATTAAAAAGCTGGCTAGTTGCAAGGGAAATTTTGAAAAACAGACTTTATGACGCCAGGAATAGTTTTACCCCAGTTAAGTGGGGGGGGCCAAGGAGCTCACAAACAGTCCTGGACACAGCAAATCCATATCTGAACTGCCACAGGAAAGGGGAGAAGCAAGCTTAGAATTTTTTTTTCAGTAAAGTGTAAATCGGAAAAGCTGGAACAGAAATTAATTCAACGTTAAGAATCTGAGTGGGTTGGCCTTCACAAGTGTTCTCTATTAGATTGAGTGAACTAATGACACTAGACTGGGAGGAGTATCACAGATCAAATGTACAGTATGGGCAGGCAACTGCAAAGCCACCAAGTATAAGAACACACAACACTACGGAGGGTGGCTGGGAAAAAAATACAGTTCTTAGCTGTAGCCACTAAATGAAAGTTTTAAACAGATCAAGGAGCAGACTCAAGAATGCTTTTAACAGACAAAAATGCACAGAAAAGTTCAGATAGAGCACTCACAAACAGAAAATACAACTCTCAGTATGAAAAATCAGTTTACAGTTAAGTAATGTTAAAACAGTTTAAAACAGTACATAAATGCAGCGAAACAATAAAAAAGCTTTATAACAGTGCAAAAATATAGTAGATCAACTGTATAGCACAATTATAAGCATTTCAGAAGTGCAATTCAGTGAAATAAGTTTAAGAAATAACTTAGCCTGCTCTTGGAATCTTAAGGAATTTCCAGTTATGCAATGCAATCCAGAGCCTGACAATACAAGCAGAACCTTTATAAGACACAGGGTTTATATAGCAGTAAGAATGGAAGAGTTGGAAGATCAGATTACTACTCAGCCCCTGCTATTATCCAATCACTCGTACTACAGAATGTCATTAGGCCTTGTTACTCTCAATAATAATGAAGACAATCAGCAGAAAATGGCTGCCAGAAACACAAACAAAACTTCCAGCCTACACAACAGGCCTCTATCAAGATTATGCCACCTGAGCAGAACACAGAAACCTCATTTTAAAAGCATAGAAAGAACACCCACAAAGAGAAAAATCCAAGTCTCAGTATGAAAAAGCAGTTTACAATTTAGTAATTTAAATTAAAAAAGCAATTATAGTAATGCACACTATTACAGTTCCTAGCTGTAGCCACTAAATGAAAGTTTTAAACAGATCAAGGAGCAGACTTGAGAATGCTTTTAACAGATAAAAATGCACATAAAAGTTCAGATAGAGCAATCACAAACAGAAAATACAACTCTCAATATGAAAAAGGAGTTTACAGTTAAGTAATGTTAAAACAGTTTAAAACAGTACATAAATGCAGTGAAACGATAAAAAAGCTTTATAACAGTGCAAAAATATAGTATATCAACTGTATAGCACAATTATAAACATTTCAGAAGAGCAATTCAGTGAAATAAGTGTAAGAAATAACTTAGCCTGCTCTTGGAATCTTAAGGAATTTCCACTTATGCAATGCAATCCAGTCCCTGACAATACAAGGACATGACTGTTGCAGTTTTTAGTCAGCATGAATTCAGTAAGTTCTTCATCAACACTAAACAGACACATAGGAGCTGCAAAGTAAGCAGCCATACCTTTTCATGTGATGAAGACAACTGCCTAAGGCAGACAGTCACATGACATCCCAATTGCACCATAGCCTTATGGAATTCTTAAGGACAGACTACACTATAGATTACTGCAACAATGTAGCTTCAGTATAGGAGCAGCTGCAAAGTTGGGGGCTCATTGACTTTTGATTTATTCTGAAGGTCAAAAACTGATCTGCCTGGGAAAGCATAGTATATAGTTATGCAATAGGAAATGCTTTTAACTTGTGCCCAGTAAGGGCTACATTAAGACAGGGATCATGATTCATGAGTGTTTGGAAGTGACAAGGTAGAGTATTTGGGGACCAGGATAGAAGAAGGTATACAGGGGTGCAGTCAATGTTTAATTCAAAGGAAGTGATAAGTTGGCTGGAGATAGATACCATGGATTATGGAGCATGTTAATTTAGGAGAGACAGAGGGACAGACTTATGGATGAAAGGACAGGCAGCTGGGGGCATATAAGAGGCAGGGGGTCAAAATCAAATGGTTAACAAAATACATGGAGATATTAAAAAAATAAATATGCATATATACAATAAAGCATAAAAAGGAAACATTAAGTTAGCAAGCAAATCATATAACACTCTTTATGGGCTAGGCCTTCTTAATTTATATAACACATCTTATGGTGTTTTTAAAGAAGGTGATGAGATGGTTAGGGTCAGATATCATTGATTATGCAACTGATTTATTTGGAAGGGACAGGGCAATGGACTTGAGGTAAAAAGATAGGTAGCTAAGGACCTAAAATTGCAGTGGTGGGGGTCAGAAAGATATAAAAATGCATACAGTTATAAAATGTTAAATAAACAAATATATAATACAGTAAAATGATGGTAAACTTTAATTCAATGATTAAATCATATAACAACACTCTTTTGGTGTTACAGTCTTCATGGAGGGACATTACTTTGTTCACTGGCTGCCTAAATAGTAAGACTTCACCCACTTAGACTGACACTACAACCAAACCCCAGGGTCATAAGGGTTATGCTGAAAGGCTATAGAGACAGTAGGTGGGCCTATTTCACCTGTTGTTGCTTAACTGAGAGTATTAGCAGCCCAAGACAGTGAATATGATAATCCACTTGGAAGGGAATAACATTGGCAATACTACAAAAGTATGACTAAACGAATAGATCCTTGATGATTACCTCACATATGGACTAATTTTCGCAATATCCATGCTATATAGTCAGTAGCTTTACCTAGGAAGGTGTGGCATAGAAATTGCCTAGTAGTGGAAACATAAGAATATATGAAGGCTATTAACAGAAAAGTAAATGAGATTTAAAGAACAGATGCCATTAATATGAACAGCATGAACAATTGTCCCCAAAGTCCCACAATTGTGCTATAGAGAAGGCCTGCAATAACAATAAGTACATTAATAGCCTTTTCTTCATGACAGATTTGGAAGAATAGTACAAGGGAAAGTAAGTAATGAGGCAGGGTCAAGAATAAGACAAGGGAGGAGAAACTCTCGCAGAGCATGATCACACCTGCAAGAAGTGGATGAAAAGAATAAGGCAGGAAGAGGTTAATAGAAGTTCGATATAAGAACGGTTTATTCATTTATTGTATTTATTCTTTGTTGACTGGGTTTATTCCCACTAGGCTAGTAGCCTCATTTCAGGAGAGATGCAATATGGTAGTTATACTACTATGGGAAATTCGGTCAGGGCATCAGGGAACTTCCACTATTTTTCAGTCTAGGGGAACACATTAGTGTGTAGCACGTCTATCATCCTGTTTCCAATCCAAGCATGAAGGTGGCTCAGAGGAGCAGGAAGAAATATGGCAACAAGCAGGCAGCTCAGAGAGAGAAAAGAGAATGTATTTTTGAATTTAGAAATGGTAGAAAGAGTAACAAGTAATGCGGAGGCAGAGAACTTGGTCATACCAGAGGAGAATGAGGAAATAAAGCAACAAAATGTCGCAGAGAGTGTGAGAGATGAAGAAATGGATTCAGAAGTTATTTTTCAGAAAACAAAAATGTTCAAGGGAAATATTGAGAACCAGCAGGATTGCATTATTACAACCTTCCAGTCAAGAGGGTTGCAGGATGATTATCTCAAGGATCTTATTAACCAAAGTTAACCAGAGAGTGAGGTAACAGCATCCTGAGGAAAACTGATGGAGAAAATACAAGAAGAAGAAGAAATGGCAAAGGAAGCAATAGAAAGAAAATCATATGCATAGAAGGTAAAAGAAGGGGTGAAGAAAATCAAGAAGGTGAAGGAGACAAATAAAAAATACACCATAAGAATAAGTAGCAAAAAGAAGAAGGACTGGAATGGTATAAAGTATGGGACTCTGTGGTTGCACCTTTGGGGTTTCACCTACAGAGGTAAGAGCATTCATTCTTATTAATAGAGAGACATTTTGTGATCTATTTTTTGAAATTGGACAAGCCATGGAAAATGTTTTGGTAAATTATGATAAAAAGAACACTAATCCATGGTCAGAATATGCGATAGAATCATTCCATAGAGAAACAAAAAAGAGAACACTAGTGCAATTTAGAACTGAAATTGAAGTAAAGCACTTAAAAGAACAACTATTAACTGTGTGCAAAGATGTTTTGTATATGGTCTACTATCAAAATGTTGAAAGTAAAAAAAGTCACTTGACTTGACCGAAATGACATTCTGAATTTGGCAATGTCACTTTCATGGAATGTTGAAAAATCATCACCTTGACTTCCCTTTCAAACAAATTTGAAATGTCAGGAGGTGATGTCAGACCCTCAGGAAGTTGTGCTGAACCTGCCATATGACCCCCTGCAAATTATATATTCCAACTCCAAAATCGCACTACAGTAAGGAAAAAGGTAAATTTCCAGATCCCCACTGTAGTGCGATCTCCAATCAGAACATCCATCTCATATTAGCAAATGCACACTACCATTCATTAATGTGAGTTTGAACATTCTCAGAATGGCATTACAGAAACTTGAAAACACGCATTTGCCAGTCCACATTTTGATAGAAAACCATGCTATACACATTCCTAGTATAATTAAAGTATGTGGCAGTAGAGGTTTTGTGAAATAGAGGACAGCCCAAAATGTGTTTTTTCTGTGGTAAAGATAATCATTTAATAAATGATTGTGATAAAAGAAAATGTTTCATATGTGGTAAACCAGGTCACAAAGAAAAGCCATGTGAAATGAAGTGTAAGAAATGTGGTAATACAGCACATGTTTGGTTAGAATGTGATGAAGATATGTAGCCAATAGGAAAAAAGAATCACATAATTTAGTACAAGTTACAGACATTAATAATAAGCAAGAAAAACAAACTGACATGCAACAAAACAAAGATTTTGTAATAGATACAAAAGAGGAGGAGAAAGAAAAGGAAACATTCAAATGATACTAGTGAAGAATATACAAAGTGGCATGTAGTAAGAGGAAAAAATAATTCTATAGGAAAAAAGAGTGAGAAAAGTTTAAAATTGCCAATCAAACTGGATGAATGTTGTCATCCATGATATATTTGTGATATTTAGTATAATGCACATGCACATGTTCCTACAGCTAATAAGATAGCTCTGATAACAACATATTTTGAGATATAGACTAAATATTCACAGATCAGGATTTTGCTTTGCTGTTCTATAATACATTCAGCATAGCCATGGTTAAAAGTGTCAACACTGTCCACTACACTAGGCTTAATATAAAAGTCAGTAGAATGCTAATTATTTAAACTGCATTTAATTATATATTACAGAGGACCTTCTTACTGCTGTTAAATGTTATAAACAAAGTCTGAATAGCAGAAGACTGCCAGAAACAGAAATTACTGAAGAAATGGAAAGTCATATTTTCTTTGTAAAGATAGCATCAAAGGTAAGTGTGATAACTTGTCTCTATTACTTATATCATATGTAAGTGAGAATGTTAAACAGTAAAAGCACTTTATTTTGAAATTCCTAAAGCCAACAATTTAAATGTGTTTGAAACTCAGAAATTCAGGATGGATTAATCTAGCAACACAGAAAATAAGAAGAATTAGTTGTGGCCACTGGCCGAATTGAAGGCTACATATATATATATATATATATATATATATATATATATATATATATATATATATATATATATAGATATATATATAGATTCACTTCATAACACTGAAACCAAAACACTGAAAATTCAAAATCTTAAAAACTCAAAACACTGAAAGCACATATCGTACATATACTGAGTTTAAACAACATAAATCATACCACTTTCCACCAAGTGTAAGCAGGGGGGCAAGCACCCCTGCACCCCCCATGTGGGGGCTGTGACCCCCAAACCCCCTGCTACTTATATATATCAACTCCAAGATTGCACTTCACTACACTACATATATATGAAACAGGAAAAGGGGTCAGATCAAAGCCTTCTAATACATAAACCAGCATTCACTTGCTTCTTGGCAAGTTGATAAGAGATTGTGTTTCTTTCACTGAGTGTGGTAACTCTGTCATATCATCCTTTCAGCAAACCAACTTATTCAAAGCCAAAATATTTAATAATACTCATTAATGTTACAGTTAGATTCTTGTCTTCAGTATCTTTTCTTACCTCACTTGTACAAATGTGTACTTCCCATAAACACACTCAAATCCCAAATAAGAAAAACAATGTCCATCTATGTCAAATGTTTTGTGACTGGAATGGTCGTGCAGTAACAGTGACATGAATTTGTTTGTCAGAGTAGCAAAATATTGGTATGATTCTGTGAAATGGAATTTGACACATTTTTCAGAATTTCCAAAGGGAATATATATCAAAAAGATTTGGGTCAAATATTAAATTGTCTGAATTATGAGTTTGCATTTGCAAAATGAACTGTGCCATGACACAATTCTTTCAACGGAAGTGAAGCAGTTTTATGGCTGTTTTTGTCATTTAAAGCAAAACAAATTTGACATCATGCTCTGAATATAATTTCACAAATTATTGCAGAATATTCTTTGGGATTATGAAAGAAAACAAAATTTGACAAGTGAAATATTCCTCAGACAGCTACAACAAACTGATCAGTGGAAGTGTGCCTTTAAACTAAAGACTGTTAACTGAATGCTTTGTTTAAGCTACTGAAATCAAATAGTTTCTATAAAAGATGTATGTTTTAGGTTTTGTGTGTGTGTGTGTGTGTGTGTGTGTGTGTGTGTGTGTGTGTGTGTGTGTGTGTGTGTGTGTGTGTGTGTACATGCAACTATACCATTTGTTCCAAGTATTGTATGACTTTTGGTGATATCTGCCATGTCATTTTTGTTGCTGTTGTTGATGATGATGTTTGTTTGTTTTATAGTGTGTTAACTTCTGTTCTAGTTGTATATTTTCTATAATTCGTGATCATACTGTACGGGTAATGGGACACTTTATCATAAATATGAAGAAAGTAAATTTAAGTAAGGGGCACTGGGTTCAGAGGGGCTTGCTCCTCTGCCAGAACAATTGTTTTGGGGAATTTTCTTTTGAGTTGTCATTATAACTGCATTTTTACATTGAATAGTATAAAATCATTTAATTTAATTTCTGTAGCTTTCAGATGTTAAGTCATTCAAATTCAAGACATGAATCCATGATAAATTATACATTTCTCAAAAAGTATTAAAAAAGACATCCATCCCTGATAAGTCTTACATCTCACATAAAACATTTCAGAAAGCTTGTGCCAGTGGTATAATGTGATAAAGCCCTTACTACAGCTAAAGTGACCTGAGTTTGACTCGCAATTTGGGTGAATGATGGCCCACTATCATCTGTTGCTACATGTGGGAAGAGCATGCATTCACAGTGCAGGGAATATAAGCATTCCTTGCAATGATACCAGTACTCACATCACCCACAGTGGTAGGGTTAGGCCATAAAAATAGAAATAAAAAATAGAAATGTTGTTTTCACTGGGATGCTAGCAAGAAGACAAACCCAGGGATTCAATAAATTCCGTGCAAGAATAAAACTATTCTTGTATGGAATGGTTCATGTCCATATAGCACAGCAGCACGCCTTGCATATTCATAAAGGCATGCTGCTATACTACCTATACGGACATGAACCGTGAGTGAGTGCAGGGCACGTGTCCAAATAGTACACGGACACTGAACATGCCCCCTTCACTCAGAAAGCGCCATATGGCACTTTCTAAATCAATCTGGCATAATATTAGAGATTTACTCTAATATTATGCCAGTATTTCAGTGTATGCAGACAGTGAAATGAAATAATGATCATTTCAGTCTCCGCAGACACTGAAATAAACATTGGCAACAAGAAAGTAATGCAGGGGGGGGTGTGACAGGTTCTGTGACACACCCCCTGCATTGCCAAAGTGCCATATGACACCTCCTCAACCTGCTAAAGCAGGAAAGGTGTACAAATGCACAAATAATGGCAGATAAATCTCTCAAAAGGGACACAACACAGATATTGTCCACAAAACATAGAAAGTTGATAGAAAACAGGTCATGCCTTAGCATGAATTACTGAAGGGTAGAAGTCTGAAAGCAAATGTATGCCAAAATTTCCCTTACAGCAGTGCATTTTGACAAGGCACAAATAATGGGTGTAATAAATGATAAAATTGGGACACGTCTGAAAAATTGCCCACACACACTTAAAAAGTTGATAGAAAACAGGATATGTATCATAGGAGTCCCTGAAGGATAGAAGCCTGAAAGCCAAATGAATGCCATTATTTCATGATTGCAGTCCTCAATGAGTTGTCAGAACACCAGAAGACAATTATAATATATATATATATATATATATATATATATATATATATATATATATATATATATATATATATATATATTTTTTTTTTCCCCCTAGGATAAGAAATGTTTAAGCGTAGCTAAGCAGGTGTGCGCATTATGGCCCTCCACTTACCATAGCGTAAACATCCCATACGGGATAAATGCAAATATACAGGTGAAATTTTGAAGCAGAGATAATGTAGTGGTTAGAGTCCCAGCTTTACATGCAAGCATTTCACAGCTTGAGTACCAGGGCAGGCAACTTTTTTTTTCTATGGGAAAGTAGTGCTAAAATTATTTTTTAAACTTAAATTATGTAGCAACTGTTTTTTGTCAACCAGGATAGTGTAGCAGGTCCAAAAGTGAGATGTCAGTCTAGAAAAGATGTGAAACCCCCATATAAACACAAGTGCCCCATACATTATAGTCACACAACAGTATAATTTAATGAAAGCACATAGGGGGATGTCATGGAAGGTAAACATAAAATCATAATATGTCAGTAATGATGAATCAATCCCACAATCCTGATACTCTATAAAATGAAATTTGAGCAATACTAAGTAGTGCTCAGCTGTGCTAAGCTGGAGTAAGCATTGGAAAGCAGTGCTCAACATCTATCCCTTTAAGCACTGCTAACCTTAGCTACGCAGGTTTGCATGTCACTTAGCTTAGCTCAGCATATTCAAAATGGTCCCATGATGGCAAAGGGTGGGAATTTGGCTCTATTTAAACCTTGCAGGTGGGAATACAGCCATAACCAGTTGTAGCTCATCTTTTCAGGCACTATGGCTGGCATAGGAGAGGGATTGCACATTCGGGTGCAACACTGGGACATTCAGGAGTCCAGGGTCATGATTGGACTCCTAGTGAAAGACCGTGAGGAAAGACTGCTGCAGGGCCAGTACCAGGGCTCACAGTACAAAGCTAAGGCCTGGGACCATCTCACATGTGATCTCACCAGTGCTACTGGCATCCATTGAACTGGTGAGCAGGTCTGGCACTATTTCGCTGAACTCAAGCATAGGAAGAAGGAGCTCTTGGACCACTAGATCCAAGATCCATGGGCACAGAATGTCCTAGAAGTGTGTATGTATCAGTATCAATTAGTGTTTACCAAAGTCTAGTCTGCATATGTGATTGATAGTTATGCATAAATGTTTCTTTATCTCCTGTACAGCTGCAGATGAGAGGGCTGTGATGCCAGCAAGTTGCTAAGGGTCTATACCATGAGACATCTTAAAATGTCGACTCTCACTTGTTTGATACAAAATGTCAAACTCCAACTTTCCCAAATGGCTAAATCACCGATTTCTTTCCAACGGAAATAAATCGGTTGGCCAAACAACAATGCCACACAAAAACAAACATATTTAAGTGGGGGGCTTCACCACCCACAACCCCCCAACATGGGGGGCTGTGCCCTCCACATCCCCCTAACTAAATATTCTAACTGTGAGACCACACTGCAGTCAGGAAAAGGGCAGGTTTAGCAGAACAGTCAAACCGATTTCTTTCCAACGGAAAGAAATCGGTGATTTGGCCATTCGGGAAAGTTGGAGTTCAACATTTTCATGTTGAACAACTGAGAGTCAACATTTTAAGATGTTGATCTCATGATATAGACCCGGTTGCTAAGGCTGCACTTAGAGGCTGGTGAGTACAAATCTGGCTTGCAGTATTCAGGGAAAATAAATAGAAAGGAGTAGAATGTCAACTGCCAGTAGGTTATAATGTGTACTGTGTGTAATGAATAAATGAGATGTTAGCAGAGTAATACTGATGTACAGGATATCTATCAATAAAAGTGCCAGTACCCTTCAATAAAACTAAAACCCCAGACTGTTGTGTTTACTTTGGTATGTGGCGGTATGAATCTAAATATGCACAGGTTCTGCACAGCAGCTATGGCTCTGACAGCATGAATTAATTGCGGCTCATCTGACAAAGATTGTGGAGCTGTAAAACAGGAGATCAACTATATGAAATGTTCCATGCAGCAAGATCTGATCCCAGAATAGTAATTTTTAAACTATTATACTCTATCACCTACAGCAGTGCTTTGTGTTAACCATTCCTTTCCAGATTGTAATATGTCAAAGAATTAATACACAGTACAAGAACTGTCTGCCATGCATGAATGTCAGAATTACAAGGTCAGATTGTCCAACCAAGAGAGTATTAGGCAGAAAACAGTCAAGCAAGAGACAGCAGCTCCTCAATAGCTAATTGTGTTAAAACACATTCTTGTTGTAGCTTTTTGCACAAACAGACACGGTTCCAATCCTGGGAGTGGTAGTAAGCTGTATGCATAATTTCACCCAAGAATATGTGAATATGTGTAGAAACAGTCAGGTAGTGTTAACAGAAATTTCCTCCACAGGTCTGCCAGGTAAGGAAATGTTTCTATTAGCTGTAAGAAGGCTGTACTAATACACTGTGTACAACACTTCTACTGTCCAACTCCAAGGCTGCAAATGACAGCAAGATAAGTACATACACCAAGCAGTTTTTTCCAATAAATGTCCCTCAAGTGTCATGCTGTCATGGCTAGTGGTCACCGCTGCCAATACTCAGGGTGAAAGATAGAAATCCAGGTGGAATATGGCAGTAGCACACACACACACAGCATGAGTGCAGGGCACCCCTGTCAGCGTCACATATGTAACCTTGAATATGTGTAGAAACAGTCATGTAGTGTTAACAGATATTTCCTACACAGGTCTGCCAGGTAAGGAAATGTCTGTATTAGCTTTACGAAGGCTTTAGTAATACACTGTGTACAAACATTTCACTGCCCAACCCCAAGCCATAGGTAGGTGTAAAGTGAGGTCATACCTGGAGTGTAATGAATAGAGAAATGATCAGTACAGTTGTGAAAAATTAAAGCCTATACAATTGTTAACTGACATCTCTCTCTTTCCCCCACCCTATCTGCACTAATAATTCATAAATATAATCAATGGGTATGTTTTTCTCCAAAACTACTGTTGGGACATGTGTCCTATTGTTCTACAAATATTGAATCATTTGATTATTAATGTACCCCATTCAAATACTATCATTGGTGGCCTGTTGCTATCAATGCAACTTGTATGTCGTTATGATGCCTACTGTTGTTCCATTTATGCATGTGCTGTGTTCACTATGTAACTGTTTCAAATCTGCTGTTTTGGGTTAATTGGAACACCCATGCATGCTGTTAAAATTAATTTTGAAAGGTTTTGTTCATGACTAACCAGCATGTTTTGTAAAACTTCAACACCATAGCACATCTGGGAAGACAGATCCTGGAGGATCCGATCTGGCCATGGCACCGGGCCCCAGCATGTCTGGGACCCAACCTGGGACCTCCTCGTCCACTGTTCCTGCACCACCTTCAGGTGGAACCGCCTCAGGGGATGGGGCCTGTCCCCACCCTGGGAGTGGGCACGGACAGCAAACCGTCACTTGTAGCCGGGTTCAGGGTTTGGTGCATAGCGCCATCCAAAAGGAGTTTGGTGGACAGATGCTCCAGATTTAGGGCCACCTGGCACATCTTGAGAGTCAGCCTGCCCCTCCTGTCCAGCCCCCAGCACAGCCACCTTTGGGGCTGTAAAGCTGCAGTGGTGACTGCCCATGGGTGGGGACCTCAGTCCCACTGTATCCATTTGGGGGCTTATGGGCATCTGATTCCCAACCACCCACCCTGTCCAAGGAGTTTACCCCTTACATGTTTCATATACCGTCCCTGTCTGCTGTCTTGTCTGTCTTCCTACCCAAATTACCTCCCCAAATATACCTACTATCTTTCCCCAACATCCCCACTCTCACCTTAAAAAAAAGAGCATCGGTTCCCAAAAAAAAAAAAAAGTTACGTCCCATACATAACTGTCCATTTTGCACTTGTCCACTGGACACATGTAATCTGGTCCAATTGGCTTGACAACACATTACTGTTGTCCTCACCCCTCTCTCAGGGGTTTGAATGTCCAAATTCACCTCCAAATTCTGTAGAAATTCACAGCTGTTGTTGTAGAAGAAATTGTCAGCTATGGACCTTTCCTACACCCGTTCTGCATATCCCTTGCTACCTTTCATACTGTACTTCCCTCTGTGTCCCCCTTTTTTACCACTTTCCTATCACCCTTTTTCTTTTCTTTTAAAGAAATTAGTGCAGGTGTAAGTGGGAATAAGTGTCATAAGTGAAGCTAAAATGGATTAACCGTAGCTTGGAATCGCTTACTGTCACGCAAACCTGCTTACAGCTGCTTAAAAGTGCCTTAATCACTCTGTATCCATCAGACCTTGTTCTGGCCAGAAACAAAATAGTCAACCCTGCCAGGTCTCAAACCCAGGATGCTGTGGTCTATAATCACAGCAACATACCACTACACCATCTGAGATATGAGAAGCTGTAATGCTTTAACAAACATATCATATCATATCATATCGATAATATCATATCATAAAAAAACAGCCCCAATTCTCAAATTCATGACCCTGTACCCTACAACAAGAGCAATGTACCACTACACCATAGGAGCTGTAGGAAGTGATGGTGCTTTTCCAAACATGTCATGCAATAGAGGCATACAACATTAGGGAGAAAGCTCTGTGGAATCATTCATGTGTTGTATATAGACATACACTCATATATAAATACATATATATTTATATATATATATATATATATATATATATATATATATATATATATGTCTGTTGAAGCATATATATGAAAAAGTACATACATAATATAGATATACATATATAAATATATAAAGGAAGGAATATATATATATATATATATATATATATATATATATATATATATATATATATATATATACACATATGTGTGTGTGTGTGTGTGTGTGTGTGCATATAACATGCAGTGCAGTCATAGCTCTGAACCATTCCTCTCAACCTCTTAGAAGAAACGTATACAAAGGCTGTAAAACTGGGGGGGGGGGTGAATGGGCCACATATAGGGACATATTTCAGATATCACTGTTATAAATGAAGACATTTGCTGCAGCAACAAGGTGCATTTCAGCAGACAATTACTGATGGATATGAGGATGGAATCTGAAATGTTATGTCATTATTTACTGACATAAATCCTTGGATCATCACAGTGATTTACCAGACAAATATAAATAAATTATGGAACAGAACAAAAGTATGGGCCATACATCTGGACATTCTGTGAAAATCCTGGCAGTGGAGAGTTATCTTAGAACCTCTTAGTGCAATGAATCTGGACCAAGCCTGACAAAGTGGGGGGACAAAGGCTTGAAAATAGGGACATATCCAAAATACGTGAGTAGATAAGCTGAATAACTTGATGTAGTAACACTTTATGTCCTAACATATCTTGACTAAAATATCACAAGTCTGGGACTCAATTGCTTCTCATTAGTTAGTGACCTCAATGTCCACATCATCCCACTGATGTGTCAGGAATACCCAACAGTTATGGGAACCAGACCAAAGATATCGGTCAGACAACTGGGCATCCTATGAATGTATAGACATAACACAACATTAGGGAAACTACACTCAGCTACCAAGCAACATCCAGACTACAATCAAACTGACATAACACTACCCAAATACAGCTCTAGGGCTGTACACATGCATTTGCAAATATAAGAGGCACTACAGGGATGTAACGCTAGTGGAAAACAGACACTGGTGTGAAAGTGCATACCCACAACCAATTGCACCACAGTCACAGTGACATACCAGTAAGCAAACTGAACACTACAGTATAATGACTGTGTAAGCAACAATATACCATTTGCCACTCACACATTACCCCTTCAAATACTGCCCCAAGTCCTAGTGTAGTGGGAATCTTGAGGTGTTACAGGACATGTCACGGTCTGCCTGTACAAACATATACAGGCGATAGGGGACCAGAAAACAGAGCAGCATGCACAGTCAGATAGAAAGGGCCCATGACACTCACATGTACCCCTCCTCCCTACCAGCCCAAACAACATGTACACACTACACTGCTACACAATCCCGACAGTCTGTTAACAATGTCCAGACATACACAGACTTCTCAAATGTACAGTTTCCCACAGAATGTATAGGCACAGGACTCATATCTATGGCCACTTCCTTATTACGTGTTTCGGGGTCTATGACATCACTGGGATGGTAGCTGGAATAAAGGCAATAAATAATGATATTAAATACCGCTAAACCATTTAGTGCATGACATCTAGACAAAGCCTGACATAATTGGGAGACAGAGGCCCAAACCCAGGGGTATATTGGACATATTGCTGTTATAAATTTAGACAGTTGTTGGTGTTGCTAGGTTTGTTGTCACATATCTTTTCTGAGGGATATGAAGTCAGTAACACCAATGGATGTTAGCCTTTACTGACTGCATTCCTCAGAGTATCCTATTGATTAGCCAAGGACAACAACTGTCTGAGGAACAGACCAAACATAAGAGCCATGCATCCGGACAGTGTCTAGACCTCTGGACAGTGTAGAGGTATGATTGCAGTCATGTAACAGAATGGAAATACCATTTCAGCTTCCAAACATGTCACCCAGCACCTTATGAAGCACAATAAGACCAATACGACACTCCCCCACATCAGCTTTGGGCAATTACCCATGTATATTCAAATATAGCATGCACTACAGGGTTGGAACTCTAGTGAAAAGCAGATAGTGGTGCAAAAATTTCCACCCAAAAACATTTTCACCACAGTCATAGCAACATACCAGTACCCAAAATGAACTCCAGAGTAGAACGACTGTCTGAGCAAACATATCCTGATTGCCAGTCACACACTACACAGACATACACTGGCCAAAATCACAGTGTACTGAGAATCCTGAGGTGTTACAGGACATTTCACAGTCTGCCCCTGCAAGCATACAGACCTGATAGACCACCAGCAGACATAGCAGCATGCACAGTCAGATAGGTAAAGGGTGTATGGCATTCACATATACTACTCTCCCTACCCAGCCCAACAAACATCTACACACAACACTGTTACACTCTTGGCAGTCTGTTCACAATGACCAGACATACATAACTGTCATATGTACAGATTTCCACAGAATAACCATGGCCAGGAGTCTGCTAGATCACTGCGATGATAACCGGAGTGCAGTCAGTAATTAATGATATACCATACCTCTGCACCTCATAGTGCAGGACATCTGGACAATGCATGACATACTTGGGGAATAGGGGTCTGGAAAGAGGGACATATCACACATAATGGTGTTACAATCAGGTGGTCTATCAGGTCTGTATGCTTGTCCTGTAACACCTCAAGATTCCCATTACACCGATAGCCTAGTACCAACCTATGAACCTATAAATAGTGTGGGAAGAAATAGTCAGGGAATTGTTATGACTAGGCTTGTATAAGCCCTAGGGCTGATAGCCTAGTACCAAACTATGAACCTATGAACCTATGAACAAACTGAAACAGTAGCTGGTGTTACACGTGTTGTTGTAATATAACATCCCTGAAGGATATGATGTCTGGAACAGCAATGGATGTCAACAGTTAGTGACTACAGTCCTCACATTATACTACCAAGCCCACAAAAACAGAAGTTGCTTGAGGAATCGACCAAACATAAAGGCAAACCTCTGGCCACTCTGTGGACAACATTCCAGTTGAGAGGTATGTCAGAGGCATATCACTGTCAGATGTCAAGTCACTCAGTAAATGCATGTCCAGATGAACCCTGTCAATCTAGCAAGCTCCGTATGTATAACAGCACTAATGACATACAATTTGTACCCAATTCTGGAGTTTTGTCCCCCATATTGTTGGGCTGTCTCCAAAAGTCTTGTCCTGTGAGGTATTCCCACCTACTGTCTGTGAAGCTGTAGCCCACACACCTCCGTAATGGCCCCTGCACAGGCAAGGGAAAGGGGCAAGGCTCACATGAAGGTCATCCCATATGTTGGAACTAGCAGCAGTATCCAGGCCCACACCACAATACTATGTGGGCACTTACATAGCTGTATGGCCTCAGCAATACCTGATAGGGCAACATCAACCCCCTCAAGGTAGGCTGAATGCCTGTGGGGGACAGCAGCAATGCACAACTACCATCATAGGTGGAAATAATCACAGGACAGGCCAAGAAGGAACAGGTGCCTCATTGGCAGCCATGTCACCTTGATCTGCATAAGCAAATAAGGTCACAGGTGATGTACACTAAGACTGTCTTTGAGTGCAAAATGGATACATCCACTAAGGCCAATCACTAGGACTTCCAGACATGTGTCTGCAATTCCAGAGGGAACACACATATCTGGTCTGTAGTGGTGGTCAATAACACCACATACACATATGTCATAGATATAGGCAACCGGCTGCAGACAGACGAAGTGTAAACTTTACCCCCCTGTCCACGCATAAATACACATGTGCATGTATAGCACCTGCCCCCCTCCCATCATGATCATGAAACAGGTCTGTAATACCCTCTCAAAGGCAACACACAGAGGTCACCATAGGCCTGATACCATTCCTAGCTGCATTCTACATGAACACAGGCAAGGGCTCTCAGACCCATTCTGCAGTGCAGTCAACCACAGCCTGAGCACTGGTGTCATCCCATCTGCACAGAGGACAGACAAAAAGTTGATAGAAAACAGGTTATGCATTAGCATGAATGTGCTGAAGGATACAAATCTGAAACCAAAATCTATGCCATTTTGTGATGGCAGCAGTCCTCAATAACATGGCCGAAAAACTAAATACTCTCCATTTAATATAATAATACAATATTAATACAATAGGAAATAAATAAAAATATACAGCTCAAATCCCCAAACCAAGGTAATGTAGTGGTCAGAATCCCAGCTTTGCATGCAGACATACACGGTTTGAGTACTAAAACAGACAATCCAATTTTACATGGGAAAGCAGTGTTGAAAGTACTATTTTCTTATTTAAATATGTGGAAAGTTATTTTTGTCTCCCAGGGTAGTGTAGCTGGTGTAAAATGTAAGTGTTCATGCATATATCATGTGAAACCACCATGTATACACGTGTCCCATTTGGTATAGTTACACCCTTTCCTACTGTAATGAAAGCACATTTTATATTTTATAAGAAATATATAAAAATATATATATAATATAATATAATGATATAATATTATAATTATGATATTATAATATAATAATATAATATAATATTATTATTATAATAATATAATATATATAGAAATAAATATATATATATATATATATATATATATATATATATAAAAGATATTTTATAAGAATGAACTGTGAGCAACGGTTAGGAATGCTCAGCGATGCTTAGCAGGTTTAAGCATTGCTCAAATGTGAATGCTAAGCAGCAGGTAGCGCAGCTAAGTGGATTTGCCCACTGGTAAACATCAATAAGTGAAGCCAACATAGATTAAGCATCTGTAAGTTTAATCGTGTGTTGGCATCGCTTAGCTTCACGCAAACCCATGCAAACCTGCTTACAACTGCTTAAAACTGCTTGAATCACTCTGTTTCCATCAGCCACTGTTCTGCCTAGCAGAAAAATAATCCACCCTGCCAAGTCTCAAAGCCAGGGCCCTGTACACCATAGTCAGAGCAATGTACCACTACACCATTTGACTTGTAAGGATTGCTGATGTCTTTTCAAACATATCATGCAGTATAGTCATTCAACAGTAGGGAAAATATTCCGTAAAATCAGTCAGGTTTTGTATTCATACATTTACACATGTATATATGTATGGAGATGCATATATCTGGAAAAATATATACATAATATAAATAGAAATGTATATATATATATATATATATATATATATATATATATATATATATATGGTTTTATTTTATATATTCAAAATGCTGAAATCCCGAATTTCAGCATTTCGAGTGCATGAAACCGAAACTTCAGAAAAGTGAAAGTGCGTAAACGCGAATGCGAGTATGCCAAATATGCTACGTTATGGGAAGTGTTGTTTGGAATGTTTGTGTTCGGACTTTCAGGTGAGTGAGTGTATGTGAGCATGTTTGTAATGTGTGTGTTTGTGTGTGTGTGTGTGTGTGTGTGTGTGTGTGTGTGTGTGTGTGTGTGTGTGTGTGTGTGTGTGTGTGTGGGTCTGCACGAGGGACTGTTCAATGTGTGTGTTTAAGTTTTGTTTTTTTTCTGTGTTTGTGCAATTTCGGAGTTAGTATATATATATACATATATATATATATATATATATATATATATATATATATATATATATATATATAGTTAGTCTAACTATCGACTAACTATCGTGGAGAGGACTTTGTGACTTTTTCGATCACCTTGACACAGTTTGTTTTTCTTGGTTTTCTGTACTTGCAATAGTTTATATATATATATATGTAGGGGGATGTGGGTACAGCCCCCCACGTGGGGGATGCAGGGGTGCTTGCCTCTCTGCTTCTGTTTAATGTAGGTATTTGAAATGATTTTCAGCGATTTATTGTTTACACAGTATGAAGGATTTTATCATAAGGTTATTAGTAGGGTTGAGAAGAAATGTGATAACATTTTAATAAGAAAGTGAAGAAATTAGACAGAGATTGTAAGCAGTATAAAAATTACTTTATATTCTAACTCCAGGAACGCACTTCAGTGGGGAAGAGGCCATATATAACTTTCAACGAAATGAGTTTCGGCCAAATGAGTTTTCATTGAAGTCAGCTTTCAGTCAAGTCTGCTCACCTATCTGAATTTCAACCAAATGTGTTTTCGACCAAACATAGTAGGCCCATAATATATATATATATATATATATATATATATATATATATATATATATATATATATATATATATGCTCATAACATGTAGTGGAGTCATACCCCACAATCATACCTCTCAACCTCTTAGTGCAAGAAATCTGGCCAAAGGCTGTCCAAATGGGGAGACAATGGCCCCAAACTAGGGACATATTTTAAATATTGCTCTTATAAATGTAGAATGCTGCCAGAGTGACAGGGTTTGTTTCAGCATATATGTTCTGAAGGATGGGAGTTCTGAAACTGAAAAGTATATCATCATTTACTGACAGAAATCCACAGATCATCACAGTGATTTACCAGGGATATAAAAATAATGAATCTGTGGAACAGACCAGAAATATGAGCAATAAATCGGGACATATTGTAACAATCCAGACAGTCGAAAGGTAGGCTCAGAACCCCTTAGTGCAACAAATCTGGACAAGCCTGACAAAGTGGGGATGAAAGCCATGAAAATAGGGACATATCTGAAATACTAGAGTAGATAAGCTGACACAGTTGCTGCAGTAACCCCCTCATGTCTGTCCTAACATATATTGACTGAAATAGCACAAGTCCAACACTCAATTGCTTCTCAATAGTTAGTGACTGAAATCCTCACATCATCCTACTGATGTGTCAGAAATACACAACACTTATGGGGGCCAGGCAACAGTAGATCCTACAAATATTTGGGCATAACATCACATTAGGCAAACTATACTCAGCTGCTAAGCATGTCACCAAGCACTGTCCAAACTACAATCAGACTGATACAACACTAACCTAATCCGCTAGGAGGAATTACACATGTATTGTCAAATATATCAGGCTCTACAAGATGTAACAGCACTGAAAAACAGACACCAGTGTGAAAGTGCATATCCACAACCAATAACACCACAGTCAGAGTGACGTACTAGTAAGCCAAAGGAACAGTACAGTATAAGGACTGTGTGAACAAAAACATCTCATCATGTTTGCTACTCACACACTACCCCTACATAGTATAGTATGATGCCTGACCGTGATATGGGACATGTCTTAGTCTGCCCCTACAAACATATACAGCCGATATACCACCAGAAACAGGTGCAACATGCACAGGCAGATAGAAAAGGAACCATAACACATACATCCACCCCCCCTTCCTACACAGGCCAAATAATATTGACACACTACACTGCTACACAATCCTGACAGTCTTTCAACAATTGCCAGAAATACATAGACCACTCAAATGTACAAAGTCCCACAGAATGTCCAGGCTTTCCCATCATATATAAGGCCTCCTCCATATAACATGTCAGGCAGTCTGATACAATACTGGGATGATATCAGGAATCTAGGCACTAAATAATCATATACCATACCTATCAACCTCTTACTGCATGACATCTGGACAAAGCCTGACATAATTAAGGGACAGAGGCCTGAAAACAGGGCATATTTGAAAATTTTCTGTTATAAACTGAGAAAGTTGCTGGTGTAACAGGGTTAGTTATAATATATCTTTTCTGAGGGATATGAGGTCAGAAACACAAATGGATGTTAGCAGTTACTGACTGCAACCCCCAGAGTATGCTACTGATTTTCCAAAGACAAAAAATGTCTGAGGAACACACCAAACATAGGAGTCCAAACTCTGGCCATTCTGCAGTTGAGAGTTATGTCAAACACATAACAGTGTCAGAGTTAAAATCATGCAGAAACTCCATGTCCACACAAACCTTGTTAGACTAGCATTAATCCAAATGTACAACAGCAATACTTTCATTCTGTCCCTATGTCTGGAACATTCTCCCCCATTTTTTTTGGCCTGCCTCCATAGTTTTGGTTGTAAAAGGTATTTCCAAATACCCTCTGTGATGCTGTTGTTCACACAGCTCCATGAAGTCCTCCTTACTGGCAAGGAAAAGGGCCATTGTCCAGATGAAGTACTCAATTATAGGAGTGTGTTGCATTGCCATTGGCTATATGAATGACAACACAGCTGTTTTGCATGCAATTAGCAAGTGGGAGACACCAATTGGTCCACAGGCCATCAGCTGCTAATGAGCATTACCTACAAAAGGCAAGCTGCTTCCTTTGCAAAACAGATGTACACCCTACATGCTTAACAGAGAGAGAGAAAAACAGTGAAAAGAAAAATAAACAAGCAGGATATAACCACCTACACTTTGAAAAAAAACAGGTATGTCAAACAAGTAAGCATGTAATGGACTTCAGTAGGGGGTATGTAAGAATGGGAAATAGGAAGTTTAACAAGACTTGATGTACTGATATATTGCTGATCAGAACCTATGGCCATAGAATCTGGGTCTGTCTGCAGTGACATAGATCATAGGTCAGGCCCCTGAATCACCCCAGGAAAAGACGGCTCACATATGACTACTACTGAAGTGTTTGTTGAACAATACTGACTGGGACAATGCTAGGCCAGCTACTGGGATGTCGTACATATCCATATCTTACTTGTGAATACAACTAGGATATACTTGTTTGTCTGAGAAATTTGAGAGACCTATACATGGTATTTGCATAGTAAAGTACTGTTGCAGACATGTGTGTTGAACTGCATGTGATATACTGACCTCATACCATTTAACTGTCCAGTGTTATGCACACTGACCATATGTGTGCCTCATATTTGTAGTCATTTACTCATAGAGTTATGTTATGTCTGGCAAATCATTGGCAAATCTGTGAAGACTGACATTACATCTCCTCCTTTTTCTTTTGGCTGTTCCCGTTAGGGGTCGCCACAGTGGATCATCTTTTGCCATTTCTGCCTCTCTTCTGCATCTTGCTCTGTCACACCAACCACCTGCATGTCCTCTCTCACCACATCCAGAAACCTTATCTGAGGCCTTCCTCTTTTCTCTTACCTGGCAGCTTCACCCTTACCATCCTTTCCCCAATATATTCAGCATCCCTCCTCAGCACGTCCATACCAGTGTAATCTTGCCTCTCTGTCTTTGTCTCAAAACCGTCCAACATGGGCTGACCCTCTCATATACACATTGCTACTCCTGTCCACCCTCATCACACCGAGTACATATTCCAACATCTGTAACTGTACCACATCCAGCTCTGACTCCTGCCTTTTTGTCAATGCCACTATCTCCAATCCATATAACATATCTGGTCTCACTACCCTCTTGTAGACCTTCCTTTTCATTTTTAATGGTACTCGTCTGTCACAAATCACTCCTGACACTCTTCTCCACCCTCTCCATCCTGCCTATACTCTCTACTTTACCTATCCCCCACAGTTGTCATTACTCTGAAATGTTGATCCCAATCATTTAAACTCATCCACCTTTGCCAACTCTACTCCTTGCATCCTCAACATTCCACTATCCTCCTCTCATTCACACACAGATATTCTGTCATAGCCCTGCTGACCTTCATTCCTCTCCTCTCTAGAGCATATCTCCACTACCCCAGGGTCTCCTAAATCTGTTCCCTACTCTCAATATAGATCACAATGTCATCTGCAAACATCATAGTCAATGGGGACTCCTGTATAATCTTGTCTGTCAACCTATCCATCACCATTGCAAATAAGAAGGGGCTCACAACTGATCCCTGATGTCATCCCACCTCCACCTTAAATGCATCCATCACTCCCACTGCAGACCTCACCACTGTCACACCACCCTTGTACATATCCTGTGCCACTCTTACATATATCTCTGCCACTCATGACTTCCTCATACAGTACCACAACTCCTCTCTAGGCACCATGTCATATGCTTTCACTAAGTCCAGAAAGACACAAAGCAACTTCTGACCTTCTTTGTACTTCTCCATCAACACCCTCAGAGGAAACATTGCATCAGTAGTGCTGTTTCCTGACATGAAAACATACTGCTGACCACTACTCTTCATCTCCCTGCTTAACCTAGCTTCCACTACTCTTTCCCATAACTTCATGCTGTGACTGATCAAAGTTATCCCTCTGTAGTTACTACAGCTCTGAACATCAACCTCATTTTTAAAACAGTACCCAAACACTTTCTCTCAGGGGTGGATACAATTTGCAATACAGCACATCAAGTCTTCCAAAGGCATGTGTGAAAACGTGTTATGGTGTAATGAGACTATGGATTGACCTCACAGCCACAATACCAAAATATATGTGTGGTGCGCAAGCAACACCTCTCTTGACCTAAGAACCATCATCCCCATAGTGAACCATGCAGGTGGCACTGGCCTGTTGTGGGGATGCTGTTCCAAAGCCAGAACTAGGCCTGTAGTCATGGTGGTGGGAATTCTGAAGAGTTCCAAATAACACTCATGTCTGGCCCAAATCCATCAGATGTCCGCAAGAACGCTGGAGATGGGGAGGGGTTTCAGCCTTCAACATGACAAAGACCCGAAACATACATCCAGAGATACCTAAAAATGGCTCCACCTGAACACACTCATGGTTATGGATTGGCCCAGCCAGAGGCTAGACCTAAACCCAATAGAAAAACATCAGTGTGACCTGATGAGGGCTGTGTACATGAGATGCCCTTGCAATCTGATAAAGTTGGAGGACCTTTGCAAGGAAGAGTGGCCAAATAATACCAAGTCAAGATGTGCCATGCTAATAGACACCTTCCCAAGAAGAGTGAATACTGTAAGTCACTTACAAGGTGCTTCAACAAAGTATCATTTTAAGGGTGTGCACACTTATGCAACCACCATATTGTACATATTTCATTCATTAGATTTTACACATAACACATTTCTTTGTTTACCAATTGGATTGCACAGGTCATATGTCACATGAAAGGAGGGTAATATTTTTGAATGCATTATTGCAGTCTGATTTTATATATTACAAGAACATGGCATGTTAACGGGTGTGTACACTTTTGTGTGCATGTGTGTGTGTGTGTGTGTGTGTGTGTGTGTGTGTGTGTGTGTGTGTGTGTGTGTGTGTGTGTGTGTGTGTGTGTGCATGTGTGTGCGCATGTGTGCGCATGTGTGTGCGTGTGTATATACCAGCCAACCTTAAAGTGCAGGTATTAATGTACATATGTTGTCTTCCCTTCACAGGTGGCGATGGTGTTCGGGGTCCCTCCTGTTTGGAAACTGATGTCAGTGTCTCTGCAGACTTTGAAAATGATGATAGGAATAATGAGGTACAGGTGGGGTTGTCAGGGGCTGAATCTGTGCCATTGGTTGGCATTCCACTGTTGTTCCCACCATCCCCACACACAGTGACAATGCCCACATATACCCTGTCACCATTGGCCACAGATGATGGACAGTTGGCAGGTGGTGGCATGGAACAGGCCAGTGTGGTGACTATGGCAGGTGTGAATGTAGACACTGGCCATAGCTAGAGTGCAGGCGAGGTCCCACACAGACAGATGGACAGGGGTGCTCACAGTAGGACTGCTGCTCATAAAGCCACTGTCACAAGTGCCACAACAGATGTCACAAGACACATGTTTTGAGCTGTCATGGATGCACAGGTATGTAGTGAATGCAACACCAAATAAATACTTAAGGTGGTGGATGCAACTCTTACTGATTTATGTGGCAACATGCATGACCTTGTTGAGGCCACACATCAAAATACTGAGGTCATGAATAGACGGTGGGGTGAGACCTTGGCAATCCTTGACGGTGGCATGTCTGTGCTAGAGCATGTGGTGGGAGATGGGCATCGGCCACGTGGATGTAGGTCAGTACCAATAACAGCTGAGAGTCTACAGGACCATGCACCTTCACACTCCCGTAGTGGCAGTGACACCGGCAGTACCGAAGGGGGATTGCTGTCCACATCACACTGGAGCAGGCCACAGGCACATTGTCCTGGCTGGTCCCATCAGGGACACAGATCCAGCAGACAGCAGTCACAATCAGGAAGCAGTACTGCATCTGGCCTTGGGCCTGGTGGTGCCAGTGAGATCCCTGGCAGGACCATTTCCCGTGTCCTTTCCAGAGATGGTGAACTGGACACCTTTTCATGTACAGTCCACAGCTGTCCAACATACCCCTGTGTAGGGCAGCCACATGGTGTAACTGTGTGGATACATACACACACACATCTTTATCATGCAGGTCATCTCCAGACATACACAGGACCTCTGCACAGCCCATCTATTGGATACCCCTCCAAACACACACACACATGATGTCATCTGTATGGCCCAGCCTAGGCCTCTGGCAACCCACATCACATCCTGTGCATATGATGATACCTGTGCCACATGCTTGTCATCCATACCATCGATGCAGAGGCATGCTAATATGAGTCTGATTCACAGGGTGAATATAGTACAGTGTAGCTATGTAATCCTATGTAAGGTGCTGTCTGCTTGCATTTGTTATTGGTACAGATACAGGTGTCTGCATTTTATTAGCCAGGATGCATTATTGCTGTTAGTCCACTGACTGAATGTAGTCTGACATGCTGTATTCTGTATGTGTTCCGGGTGTCTGCAGGCTGTGGCCCTGCAGACATTAGTATGGCAGAGTGGGAATATACGGACCAGGTCATATGCAAGGTACAGCTTTATATGTACATGTACCAGGTGTGTATGCATGCAACAGTGTGTGAGGGACACTGTTGTCAGACAGTGTGACCTTGCATGCATACCCCTTGTCACAGACAAGTAGCCTTCAGACATGTCAGCTCAGTGTTGTGTAGTATCACAGGCTCATACATACAGAACAGGTTGCTGCAGTACTATCAGTAGGTCCCTCACAAGCATATCCATTACATTAACTGCAACAGATTTACCTGTCAACACCTGTTGGCCCTGCCATTTCTTTCCCATGCACTCAACCCTGATGCAGTTAGTGAGGGCATGCATGTTACTGTGTATGGCAGGTTTGTGGTATGTATTCCTGAGTTCACAGGGTGGAACAGGGAGACAAAATGGTATATCCTTTGCATACACACAGTAAGGACTTATAGAGGGGATGTGCATACAGTAACACAAACACAGCTGGCAATAGACAGATTAGTAAACCTACATAGCCACTTTGATGTACTGTAGTACTACATACACATGACATGACCCACATAGATTATATGCATGGGACATAACCCACTACCTCTTATAACACGTAATGTTGCGAATGCCTTCATGTATGGTGAGATAACCCACCAGAAATAGCATCTGGAGTAATGTATTACACCTACAAACCTGAACAAGTGATAGAGCAGCAGACATTGTATCAGCATGATGTTTCAGTCAGGTATGATACCTGATGCTGGCATGTGTGCTTATTTGGCAACCATATCCCATACAAGGGCATTGTTAAGGGACACAGACCACATATAGGTTGCAAACATCTGGATATTCCATAGACATCTGTACAGGTTTTTGTATCAGTTATTCTAGCACACCTGAGAGCCATTAGCAGTAGTCATTCCTTATGGAATTAGCTGCAGTACTTAGTAGTTATGACCACCCCTCCTGGCATGATTAAAGTGCAGTTTTCTGTGCTTTTGACCATTAACCTGGTGAACTTGGGCATTCTGAGGCACTGTTGCAACTGCATCATGTACACAGACAACCCTCTCCTCTAAACTCCCAACACTCAGACTTGTGAGAGATAGTCCTATATCACCAAATTGGAAGATATGCAATCTCCAGTGAAGACCGGACTAGCTGGTCAAGAGGAGATGGGCAACACCTGCACCACACCACATGGAACACATAGCCTTCCAGAACACCCACTACTACAGCTCTGACTTACAAACAAAAACCACATACCCACCTTCACACACTCACTCAATAGACATTTACCCAAACAGCAGAGACCGCCAAGGCAGACACCCACTCAACCACCATAATACAACACAAACCACAAGAGAAATCACTCACCTACACAGTGTGCCCCTCAACCTAAGCCCCTAAGGCTAACCACCTTGCCCAATACAGTAATCATAGGTGACTCAATAGTGAGGCACACAGATGTCCCACTCACTAGGTTGAATATGGAGAAGGTAACAGTCATCTGTCTATCAGGTGCCAGAATCCAGCACATAACACACCCAGTCAGGTCACTTCACAACCACTACAAGTATCACTCTGTCATTGTCCATGTGGGTGTGAATGACCTGAGACACACCTCCCTGGACTACATGAAAAGAGACATGGTGGAGATCTCAGATTATGTGGGCCAGGCAGGTATGACTGTAGCCCTGAGCAGTATACTGTCTCCCAGAATGATACCGCAGTTCAAACAACAAATGATTGACTTCAACAATTGGCTTAAGTGTTTGGTGTCATTCTCAGGGGATCCAGTATCTGTCTTCTTGGGATGATATGATTGACAGACTGCGATGCCTTGCCAGAGATGGCCTGCATCTGTCACCCCTGGGTTTCCAGGTACTGGCTAAGTCTCTTGCTACCCCTATAGTGCCTTTTTAGGTGGTGTTCCAAATCAAATTACCACCATAACAGCTATAAATAAATGCAATCTGAGGGTCATGCTGCTCAACATTAGATGTCTAAATCTCAAGATGCAGTCACTCAAAGCACTCCGCAAAATGGAGAACATTGATATTTATGTTGTAATGGAGGCCTGGTTTACAGCAGCAAACAGCATCCCTGCAATACCAGGCTGTAACGCATTCCACACCTGTCAGCCCCAAAACATGAACAACAGCTCCAAAGGCAGTGGTGTCTCCATATTCCTAAAGGATATGCACACCTCCAGACTAATATCCCAGTATAATGCATCTGAAATACGTCAGGTACAACTGACATTGGGTAATAGTGCAATCCAGGTCATAGCCTGCTATAGGTCTCCATTCATGTCCCTAGACTCTCAGTCCACATTCCTCAACACCCTGGCATCTATCAAGGTTCAACCCAACAATCTCATACTAGGAGACTTCAACTACCCCTCCATCAACTGGGAAAAGTACTCAAGCACCAATACACTGGCCCAATGCTTCCTAGAATACATCAGTTCCAATAGCCTGGGCCGGCTCATTCTGACCCCCCCCCCCAGTAGAGGAAGCAACATCCTTGACCTGTGTTGATTACTAACATATGGGACTGTTGCTTGACAACAATAGTCAATCCCTACCTGGTCACATCCAACCATAAAGTAATCACCATGGAAATCCACATCTCACCCACACCCCCTGCAAAGTTAACCACCTTGAAAAACTTCTCCAAAGCTGACTTTGGACTCCTAAAAACATAGGTGGCTAACTTCACAGCACCCATGTCAATGGAAAATAGTTGCATGACTGGCAAATCATACACAAATGCACTGTACAAACATGTACATAAATGCATGGAAATAGCCATACCCAACAGAACCAAGATGCTCTCCCCAAAACACTGGAGGCCAATCTGGTGGTCTCCTGCCATTAATAAACTGTACAACAGAAGGAAGAAACTGTTGCAGAAAAAGGTGGAATCCCAAGACTGGAAAAACTCCCTAATTAGCCTCAACAACAACTTGAAATCCCTCATGAAATCATCTAAAGCCAGCTATGATGGCAGAATAGCAGCAGACACTGACAGCAATCACAAATCCTTTGATAGTTATATCAAGAACCTCCACGGCAATGCCCAGAAGTGCTCTGAGTTAATGCACAATGCTATCTCCTATACTGAGCCAACAGATATTGCCAACATTCTTGCCAGCACATTCAGTTCCAGCTTTAGCCCGCTCTCCCCCCAAGAGAACAATCACAATGCCAGAAGAATGCCAGGCACCCAGCATTACTGCAGCCCAGGTTAAACCTGCATTGTCCATGGGCAAAAATACAGCTTCCATGTGACCCAAAAATATCCCTGTGTTCTAACATGAACTACAAGGAGACCTGGCACCACATCTGTGTTGCCTGTTCAGTCACAGCCTCACCTCAGGCTTTGTCCCTCCCAAATGGTGCACTGCTACAGTCCTCCCTCTCCATAAAGGGGTAGTGACTACAGACCCTGGGAATTATCGGCCCATTAACCTGACAAGTCTGATATGTACAGCTGTGGAGCACATCATCAGGGACCTGATCGACAAAGATATAGGTAATCTCCTAACTCTGGACTCCACATTGTTTGGCTTTGTAAGAGGGAGATCATGCCTGCTCAGCCTGGTTGGACTTCTTTGAGTCAGTCTCCAGGGCTGTGTATGAAGGTAAGGCACTTCATACAGCCTACATTGATCTGGCCAAGGCTTTTGATACCATTCCTCAGTCAGGAATGATTGATGAACCCACCAAACTAAGCATCAACCCCTATATCACTAGGTGGGTTGCAAACTGGCTCACAGATATAACACACAGTGTGAAAGTAGCAAATTCTAAGTCAGACTGCCAACCAGTCACGAGTGGAGTCCCACAGGGATCACTCCTGGGTACTCTCCTGTTCAAAATCTATTTCTCAGGAGTCCAGGCCAACACAAAAGAACTCTGGCTGACCAATTCACAGACGACTGCAAGCTGGGAGTCATCATTAACTCCACAAGTGATGCAGACATCCTACAGAAAGGCCTCACTGAGACCAATGACTCGTGTGGAAACCATGGCCTGAAGCTTAACACCACAAAATGCATCATCATCCCCTTTGGTAAAAACTCAGTTCCCACTAACTACCACATTGATGGGAGCCCACTGAACACTGTAGGTGTTATAAGAGATCTGGGGACACAGGTTGACAGCAACCTCTCCTTCATCCACCACATTGCCACTGTGGCAGGAAGTCATTTTATGTGGCACATCTCATTACCAAGGGTTTTGCATCCAGGAAGAAAGAGGTCATTGTCTCTGTCTACTCCTCCTTCATTTGACCAATCATCAAGTATAATGGCCCATTTGGCATGTTCCTCACTAGACACATGCAACAGCTGGAGAGCCAACAGATGTACCTAACAAAGAGGATCCTAGGCAGTAAACACATGTCTTACACAGACAGACTCAAAAGACTCCAACTATTCTGTCTCATATCACCTACTTAGAGGCAATCTCTGCTTGACTTACAAAGCCATGTCTGACCCACCTCTTTTAGAAATGCTACATCTAAAGGCATCCCAATCCCTCCACACCACACACTGCAGAGACCTCAGCCTCATTACCACAATCAACACAACATGCTGGAGGGATGGGTTCCTCACCCAGAGACTGCACATGCCCTGGAATAGACTTCCCATACATGTCAAGCAGAGCACCTAGCTGACCCTGTTCCAGAGAAATCTTGATGAGTGGATGGGTAATAGAAAGTTCACCCCAGAGATCACTCCACTGGCTCTACTTGATAGAGGCACTGAGAACTAACGTTGGGTGGGACAATGGCAGGACACTTCTATGGGCTAGGCTTGTAAAGGCTCCAGGGCCATTAGCCTAGTACACACCTATGAACCTATAAGAGGAATGACATCAGCATGACTGATAAAGTAGGACAGTGGGTGGGAAACATATCAAAATACTTCTTCCTACAAACTTACACACACACTTATACTCCCACACACACATTTGTCAAATCTGAGAGTAGAATCCCTGCCTATTTAGTTATTTGTACTATTGTGTTACACAATTATCGCACTCGCTACAGAGCATACTGGGCTGACAAATGGCCAAAGGTGCTGATAAGGGGAATGACATCAGCAGGACTGATAAAGTAGGGCACTGGGTGGGAGACTTATCAAAATGCTTCTTTTTACAAGCATACTCACACACACTTATACTCCCACAAACACAGTTGCCAGTATTGAGATTAGAACCCCTACCTAGCTAGTTATTTGTACTATAGTGTTACATAGTTATCACATGTACTGTAGAGCTTATAGGGGTGATCAGTGTCCAATGGTAGTTCTAAGGGGAATGACAGCAGCAGATCTTGTGAAGTAAGGCAATGTGAAGTGTACTGAGTGGGAACAGTCTGACAGCAGCAGATCTTGTGAAGTAGGGCAATGTGAAGTGTACTGAGTGGGAACAGTCTCCTAATGCTTAGACCTATGGACACACACACACACACACACACACACACACACACACACACACACACACACACACACACACACACACAAAAGTGATGTGATATTATAAACCCAACCTCAGTACTGTTACACAATGGGGCACACCTTTTATGCTGACACATGCAACTGTTTACAACTGGTATGCCACTGTCCACAGCAGGACATCACTGTATGCCATACAGGGTATCCGTGTGTGTGACTCACTCTGTCTGTGCGTCCCTGTGTGTGTCTCTCTCTCTCTCTCTCTGTCATAGTCTGTCTCTCACTTCCCCACATTTATGTGTGTGTATGCTTGACATATGTTGTTATCTGTTGCCCATATATATGTGTGTGTATCTCACGCAACAGATGCAGCTATATCACATATGGGCCACCTGCAGCTAGCTGAGGGTAATCCTGTCTGATGTGCGTGTGTGTGTGGGGACAGTTAAGGTGTACATAGCTGTCTGTATGCACAGACATATATATATATATATATATATATATATATATATATATATATATATATATACACAATACAGTCATATATTTCGATGTGGGTTCCAACATGTCCTGTGATTCTCTAAGTGTAGGAGCATGCCCAGTATGACCTTCTAAACTTAGAGTGGGACTCCATTCCAGAGATAGGTGTACTTCAGTGCAGGGTTTTGCGTACTACAGCCATACCTCTCAGGAGTACACAGGACTTTCCTCAGGGTACTTGGTTTGTTTAGCAGACATTTTCAGACATATCTGTAGTCTGACACTGCAATGTATTGTGTCATTACCAAGTCCCAGACATCCTCAGATCATCACAGTGTTTTACCAGAGGAATACTAGTTGTATGATGCATAGGCCAATATTATGAGGGCAGCTATGTACATTCTTGCCCAACAAGGCCATTTGTGAGGTGTGGCTACAGCCAGTTGAGTAATGACGTGCTGTGTAAACAGTCTGGCAACCTGGTGATATAATGGCTAGGGATCTCCTGCTTGTGTGGTATCTTTCTAACCTGAGATGTCATATCCTTGTGTGGGCATACCTCTCACCTGTACATTTTTTGGCAGGTTGTCCAGGTGTTTGGCTAGAGGTTAAATCCTGTCAACATAAACTTGTATTTTTATGGCAAGTTAGTTACATATAATTGAAGAGCATTGTTACAAAATAATGACAGACATTACTGTTTCATACTACATAACCTTAGACAATTCCCGCTACTGCAAACCCCTCACCCTACCAACTTTCTCAGTATGTAAGGGTGATATTTACAACACATGCCTATCATTTTGCCTTTGTTCCACTTTTATTTCTGCCCTTGTCCAGACATCTTGATGTCAGAGGTTGGGAGTTATGGGTGTGGGTACAGAGTGCATTCTACTGTGCAGGTATGTCCATTATATGTAAAAGCAAACATAAGAAAAAAGGATTATTGAGAATAACCACTTGCAACAGTATCAAAAAGCACTTATATTCACAAAAACCTTGGCACCTCGGCTACACATCCTTCAAGATGTCACTAATATGTGTAGTATATTCCACATAGCACTGTGACTTCCAAGTATGTCCGTGGCAGAGCAGTGGGTGTCACTGACATGCATAATAGTTGGCACTGCAGTTATCTGCACATGGCCCTATCAAAGACAGCACTGTACCTAGGGCACTGCAAGACGATTACTAGGAGAACGTGCTGGCCACATCCAGACAGTATTAACCACACATACACAGAGTTCATTGACCTCTGCATATTATGGCAGGCAATATGTTTTCATGTGTATTGTTTATTTGTTTATTTATTTGTTTATAGGTTAGTACTAAAACTAACTGCCTTGCCATTTTATTTTAAGCCATTATAATTCCCCTTGTGAGCCTCCCCTGCCACCTTGTGTTGTTAAGGCAGCAAACACTTAAAACTTGGGCCACCCGCCCAACCCTTTGGTACAGCCCTGCCAATGTGTGCTATGCTGCTATTTCCCTGCAAACATACATGTTACTGCATTTGCGTGGGTATATGAGGGGGGGGGGCATAGTGTCATCTGTACACATTTGTGCAGACTGTGCTGATATTTGCTTTACATTTTGGTTCCATTTACCACACTATTGTGCCCTGTCTTGGGGACTAGAGGCATATCAGTAAAGAGCACAGGTCAGATTATACTGGCATACATTTGAGTTTCAGACTTCTTACCTTTCATAGCCTTACTGCAACTGTGGGTCCTGCTGTGCTATCACTATGTGAGTCTGTAGAGGGCTAATTCAACATTGCCACCATTTGTGTGCCTTTACCAGACATTTCTCTGTGGTTTTCTACAGCTGACTTGCTGTGTGGTTGTGAGGGGTGGGTATGGGACCCCCACACTGATATCCATGCCTGTGACCTATGACCCCCATTTAGATGTCCCCACACATATACTGCAGTAGGATTTGCCACCTTGGGTACTATTGCATAGTGTGTGGAGGCCAGTGTTGTGCATACATTTCCTGGTGTCCCGCATAGCTGTCAGTTGTGTGCTGCTATCCTAGTAGGCCACCCCATTCCCTTGCATGCCTGCAGCATTACTATAGATATGCTAGCAAAACATACCAATTCATTCATTTATTGTTAAGAATAATGACTTACCTTGTGCTTATGGCAGTTGTGAGGATGGTGCTTGAGGGCCACCTATGTTGGATGCACACAGTACACTGCCTATACATGGTAAGTTACAGGTAATGTGATGTGTGTGTCATCCATTTTACTGTGTGTGCGAGTCAGAGAGAGGTGTCAGTCCCTGGGGTCCCTACAGTGTCAGTGTGTGTGCTATGTGTTGCCTCTTTACCAAGGCCTGAGCATATTTGGCATGTCTCCATCTGCCTATGGGAGCAGGTTCAGGGGCCTCCTCCTCTGAGTCCCTCTGTGGCTGTGGGGACCTTGGCAATGGTGGTGGGCTGTGTGGCCCTTCCCAGTGCTGTTCCTGCTGCAGCTGTTTCCATATTGTGTAGCATGGCACATACTATGAACATGTGTGCACATGTGGCTGGAGAGTACTGCAAGGTTCCACCAGATGTGTCAAGGCAGTGGAACCGTGACTTGAGCATCCCAAACACATGCTTTATAATGATCCTGGTTTGCGCGTGTGCCTTATCATGGTGTTCTTGTGTGGGTATGTGTGCATTTCTGATGGGTGTCATTATCCATGGCTCCAGTGCATAGCCAGAATCCCCCAACAGATGGCCATACAGGATGCCCCCACTGGCAAATGCCTGGTACAGCTGTGATGAATGCCAGATGTGGTAGTAGTGATAGTTTCCAGAACTGCCAGCACACACATTCATGATAATGCCCTGGGCATTGCACATAACCTGGCAGCTGATGGAGGGGAATCCTTTGCGGTTAATGTAGACTCTACCCTGTTCACCGGGTTGTCCTTTGATGTGGATGTGCGTGCAGTCTATGGCACCCAGTACCTTCGGGTATTCTGATACACAGTGAAAGAGATGCATATTGCTGGTCCTCTCCTCATGGGTGTTGGGGAAGTAAATGTGCTCACCGGCATGAGGTAGCATGACATCCCGGAACTGGTGAAGTACCCTGGATGCATTTGCCTGTGAGACCCCCATGAAGTCCCCAGTAGGTCTTTGGAAAGTACCTGTAATTAGAATTCTTAAGGATACACATACCTTGGTATTCACTGGGATGGGTTCTCTTCTGTTGGCTCTAGGTCTGAGTTGAGGCCAGCACAGCTTGGTGATTTGCTGAAGTATGTCTCTGTCCACCCTGTAGCGCTCTATCTCCAGATCATGTAGCCCCTGGTAAGTTACCCTGGGTCTGAACACTTCTCCTCCTCCTTGGTCTATGGCAGTTATCAGCATTATCCTCCTCTCAGCCCTGAGCCTCTAGCACATACTGATGGATCAGAGCAATGGCAGCCCCTAACATTTTTCAAGTTAAAATTCCCCCGCATGTGTACACCAATGGTGCAGATTTTGTGGGAAAAACCAGACTGTAAGATGTTTCCATACTTTATACTGTTGTGCTTCAGATGCTGCCTGTATGATTGGCTGAGTATGATGCATTCCACCTGCTAGCTATGTAATTTGTTCTTGATTGCTTTTATTCTGCTATTTTCCTTTTTTTCCTTTTTTCCCTTCCCATTTCCTCCCCTTTTAAGCCCCGAGGCATGCCGTGCAAACCCAGTGCCCAAATGTAAATAGTCCCGCTATTTCTGGATATTTTTTGTTCGTTTTAGACCTGGTGAGTGCCACACAAACCCATTTAGCTAATGTAAGCACAAAGAAATGGCCCTCCCCTGGATGTGAACATGCTCCTCATTTCATGGAATAAGTCACTATAGCCTCAGACACACCTCCCTTGCTTAGCTGTGCTTAGCTAAGGTCAAATGTGAGCTGTGGAGCTCCAGTGTGCTTATACCAAGCATGACGCTCCTCATTTTCATGTCAGCTGCTTCTTCTGCTTACACCACTGCCTTATAGCTCCTACACAATTAGGTGCAGTTTGGCACTTAGAAGATTTTTGTGATTCAGTAAATTTCCCCTCATTTGCATACCATGCTGGCTTAGTCCATAGTTACTGCACTAACACAGAGACTTTCACCTCGACAACCAGTGTTCCCTGGTATTGTTTTGATTCTGCATGCCCTAGACTATAATAACAAAATGCAGATTTCCCTTAAAATTGAGTTTTCACATTTTTTTATTTTCAACACAATCCCGTTTGCGTGCCACTGCCCTATGCTTAAAAGGCCGAGATTGGCCAAAAAAAACTTTTATTTTTGTAAAAATGAAGTGGTTTTCCATGCCAGTGGCCATATATTTGGTCATTGACATGCCTGAAAACTGTAATACATGTTTTCTTGAGAGTTGTCATGCCTCCATTTTGTTATTTGCAGGAATATATTCGGTTAGTAACCAAATACATTTCTGCAGCTAACACTGTTCTTGCTCAGATACTTGCCTACTTGCTAAATCACTAATTCACCTCATTTGCATAGTTTTCACCAGCAAATTAGGTAATTAGCATCATTTAGTGGTGTCCGTGCAAGAATAGTGCTAGCAGGCTCGTGCACGCTCCCAGCCTTGTTTACTGGATCACTCGGCAGCCATATTCCGTGCAGGAGCTGCTGCACTATTCCTGCACTGAATAAACAGCTTATGGAATCCTGGGGAAAGTACCATCATGGCTGCCTAGCTGACAGTACTCTTCAGACAGCTAAGCTTGATGGTTGCCAGGCATGAGGCAGAAATGATAAAAGCATGCACAATTTCCCAGGATTAAACATTGGACTACAATTTTGCCATTGCTAATACAGTTGACATCAGTTTTCAGCAGCATATTCTGATGAACTGTATTGATTAACACAAGTGCTGAAGCTTTTTTATGCCTTTCTTAATCAGCAAGCACATCTTTTTGTGGGTTAGAAAAATGTTTTCGCACTGAACTGAGAGATGAAAGTTATCACATTCATTTGAAGGTTCAACTAACAGGAATTATTTTGCATGTTGTACCAAAATAATAACAACTGAATGCATTAAGAAACTGCCTAAGCCAGATTTAATGAAGATTCAGTCTTTTCAATGATCCATGTTTTTCCATAAATTCTTAATATGTTTATATTATGACCTTAGTTCGTTGGCTAAACAAAAATCATTCAAAAGGTATTTTTGTGCATCAATCGTTGGATCTTCCCTTGAAAAATAATTATTTAGCTGTGATCTGTGGTACATTGCTCCTGATAGAGGGGAAGCATATACGTTATGCATAAGTATTAAAGCATTCAAGCTGTGCCAGTTTGTTTTTTAAGTTTCACATCTGCTTGCTTTTTTTATCATGAAACTAAATCTTTATATCAAGTCTGCTGAAATATTTTCTCTGCCTAATTTATGCTGGACTTGAAATTGGAATCTTTACAAAAAATAAATGCAAATTCATGATTTTCTCATTTTGTCTTTCTTTCTGGACAACCAGTGTACAAATTTATGGTCAGTTACAGAAGTAAATAGTCTGTCTTTTACATATTATGGTATTAATCCACTGTACCCCTTAAAACTATCATTCTTTTTTTAATCATAAACTGACATTGTTTCATGTCATTTTTTTCCCTTGAAAACATAATTGAGATTTTGGTTCTTTCTTGACTATGTTTGATGCCTATCCTGTGTCAGAAGGCCTCACCTTGGGTGCATTAATATATAATCTAAAAGGCAAATCACAGTCTGATAACTTTTATTTGACTACATATTATTGATCTGATATTTTCAAATGACCATTGGGACAGTTATTATTTCAAACGTTTTGGGGTACAGGCACCTAGGTAGCAAGACACTTCCCTGTGGTACATTTTCTTTTGGGGACACATGGCTGGAGTGACATTCAGCTGCAGAGAAATATGGCTGTTGTGAATTCCCTATGGACTAAAAGAAGCACACATTGCCATGGCCAAAGCTTTAATAACCACGTGCATGGGGTGGAAGAAGTATTGAGTGTTGTGCTCAGTGTACGGTACATGCTTGTGTAACTACTACATGTGTGCTACAGCATGCAGGAAATCTTGCATGTTAATGTAGTCACATTTATGCTCCAGTATGCATTTTAGATAATGTTCCCTAGACACTGTTAAGGGGGTGGTGGTCCACACACACACACACACACACACACACACACACACACACACACACACACACACACACACACACACACACACGCACACACACACACACACACACACACACACACACACACACACACACACACACACACACACACACACACACACACACACACACACCAATTGTAGCATTTTTACTTCCACTGACATGCCCACTGGCCAGCCTGCTGCTGATGCCTGCCATACTGCCTGCTGTCTCATGTTACCATGTGGGCCATGGACATTATTTTCCTCCTGTGCATTTGGTTATTGAAGTTGTGGCATGGCATTCCATTCTGCTCTTTGCCCATAGGGAATATGCCACCGCTATACTTTTCTGCAGCTGAATATCACTTCAGCCATGTGTGCCCAACCAAATGTACCACAGAGAAATGTCTCACTGCCTAGGTGCCATAACCAACTTTTTTACTTCTGTTTTATAAAAATCAACATCCTGCAGTAGCCTGCCAGTCCTAAGACAGACTTAATTCAGTGTGTGTGTGTGTGTGTGTGTGTGTGTGTGTGTGTGTGTGTGTGTGTGTGTGTGTGTGTGTGTGTGTGTGTGAGAGTTAAGTCCTACCACCTTCTTTTCAACTAGCTTTATTTTAATACTTTTAGTTGAGTACTCAGAAACTTCTTTGACAAGAAACCTGTTTATTAAAATTTGTCTTCAGTCTTTATTTTTGGATCTATGTAACTCCATTCTCAAGAAGAGTTTTGTGGAATACTATCTATCATCTATATATATTTTGGCAAGTGGCAATAGTCTACCTTGCAACTTGTCTGTCATTCCCTGAAATGTTGTTTCTGCATCATGAAACCACAATGGGAGCAAAAACTGTTTATTCCCTATGATTTTGAAAAGGGACTTGTTAGTGCAACACTCAAGATCTAAAATGAAAAGCATTAAGCTTCACTTACTGCCTCCAACACGTCTTCTATTTCTAGCATAGGACAGTCATCAGATGGAGATATGCAGTTAAACAACTGAAAATCAGAGCATAATGTCATTTTCATACCATCCTTTCAAATAATTAACATGCTACACCCTGTTAGCCTTCCTTATTTGGACATGTGCATTCCATATTTATTTTTGCTTGTCTAAAGGGGTGCCGTGTAGGGATTTTCTCATCTGTAGTTCATCCTTTCAGACTCCTCATTCAACAAAATAAGGATCACACTGCCTTTTGCTATAAATGATTTATATCTGTTTCTAATTTCATAATAGAGTGTTGCATATACTGGGTCTATATTACCAAATCGAAAAATCCTTTACGCAAATACCTAAACATCGACACCTATAATGCGAACCACGAAAATCCCAAACGCACTAAAGAGCAAAAAATAAAATAACGAACTGTCATAGTCGGCCAACCCCACCACCCACTACATGTTACCTACCCAAACAAAATAAATAAGCCACATACATACACTAACTAAACCCTACTTCTAACCTAAAGTAAAGCACCAAAACCCTATTTCTAACCCTACACTAAACCCCACATACACAACTAACTATGCACTATCCTTAACCCCTCCCTAACCCTAAGGTCCGTAACTACCGCACACGTCCCCTACAGACATACACCCAAAAAAATAAATAATACACATACATACATTTAAAAAAACCCTCCTTCTAACACTACACTAAACCCCACATACACAACTATCTATGCACTATCCTTAACCCCTCCCTAACCCTAAGGTCCGTAACTACCGCACACTTCCTCTACAGACATACACCCAGAAAAAATAAATAATACACATACATACAGTTAAATAAATCCCTACTTCTAACACTACACGATATCTTATATACATTACCTAACTATTCACTTACCTTAACCCACATCCTAATCCTAAAGTCCTATCTATTGCACACTTACCTTACGGAGCTATACCGCAGACGGGCCAACCATTACACTTCGACATTTCAATTTTCGCTATTTTGGTCGTTCGGTGTTTCCGTCTTTCGCACAATCTGTATCGCTCTTTTCGTATTCGCGATTACGGTCTTTCGATCTGGTAATAGGAACCCGCATATCCTATGTATTTTCCATATTTTTTAGTTTTCAATGGGAAGTTGAGTATGATTTTTTTTCTAGTACAGGCCAAGCTGGAGGCATAGCATCCCCTAACAGGTACTCTTATGTTTCCATTGCATTATTTAATATTTTTTAAGTTGGGGCATAGTATCCATAAACATGATCCTTTTCTTGACTATTGTTTTGCTTAGTACTTCTAGCAGTCCTATGAGTTTCCATGGGAACACTAACTGAAATAGTAAAAACTGAGCATTGTATGCTCTATTTCCCTAAGGGCAAAACAACAGTAAAGATAGTTACAGGTCCAAATTACCCTTTCTGTGCTCTAAATATATAACATCGAGTGTTATTGATTGGTTCCTGGATGTGTTTTCATTGCCATACCCTTTCTTTGAAATATATAATATGTTCTCATGGTTGTATAATTTAAGAGGTCATTTAATTAAATATACAAGGAAATAAATATTTAGAAATAAAAAAGTGAAACATATTACATTCTTAAAACATTTGTTTTGGGTAATAAATTAAGTAAAGGCAACAAAAGCAGATAAGTATTAATACACAGCTTGTATTACTGAAACTTTTCTGAAAAATAAACTTAAAAAGCATAAGACAGATAAATGTAAATATTTTGTGAACAATAAAAGCTATTAAAACTTCACAAATAATGTTATTGGTTAGAAGTATTCATTACACTGGTAACAGTCAGTGCATTCATAATCTTTCCATAATTACTACAATGTACAGTCACAGCATGAAGTTATGGGAAAGAGTAGTGGAAGCTAGGTTAAAAAGGGAGGTGGTGATTAGTGATCAGCAGTATGGTTTCATGCTGAGAAAGAGCACTACAGATGTGATGTTTGCTCTGAGAATGTTGATGGAAAAGTACAGAGAAGGTCAGAAGGAGTTGCATTGTGTCTTTGTGGACTTAGAGAAAGCATATGACAGGGTGCCTAGAGAGGAGTTGTGGTATTGTATGAGGAAATCGGGAGTGTCAGAGAAGTATGTAAGAGTGGTACAGGATATGTACAAGAGTAGTGTGACAGCAGTGAGGTCTGCTGTGGGAGTGACGGATGCGTTTAAGGTGGAGGTGGGATTACATCAAGGATCAGCTCTGAGCCCTTTCTTATTTGCAATGGTGATGGACAGGTTGACAGACGAGCTCAGACAGGAGTCCCCGTGGACTATGATGTTTGCAGATGACATTGTGATCTGTAGTGAGAGTAGGGAACAGGTGGAGGAGACCCTGGAGACTTGGAGATATGCTCTAGAGAGAAGAGGAATGAAGGTCAGCAGGACTAAGACAGAATATATGTGTGTGAATGAGAGGGAGGATAGAGGAATGGTGAGGATGCAGGGAGTAGAGGTGGTGAAGGTGGATGAGTTTAAGTACTTGGGATCAACAGTTCAGAGTAATGGTGAGTGTGGATAAGAGGTGAAGAAGAGAGTACAGGCAGGATGGAGTGGGTGGAGAAGAGTGTTAGGAGTGATTTGTGACAGAGTACCAGTAAGAGTGAAAGGGAAGGTCTACAAGAGGGTAGTGAGACCAGCTATGTTACATGGGTTGGAGACAGTGGCATTGACAAAAAGGCAGGAGTCAGAGCTTGATGTGGCAGAATTGAAGATGTTAAGATTTGCACTGGGTGTGACGAGGATGGACAGGATTAGGAATAAGTATATTAGAGGGTCAGCCCAGGTTGGAAGGTTTGGAGACAAAGCTAGAGAGGCAAGATTACGTTGGTTTGGACATGTGCTGAGGAGGGATGCAGAATATATTGGGAAAAAGATGCTAAGGATGAAGCTGCCAGGTAACAGGAAAAGAGGGAGGCCTAAGATAAGGTTTATGGATGTGGTGAGAGAGGACACGCAGGTGGTTGGTGTGACAGAGCAAGATGCAGAGGACAGGAAGAAATGGAAACAGTTGATCTGCTGTGGCGACCCCTAATGGGAGCTGCTGAAAGAACAAGAAGGTTATAATATACACAATCCCCAAATTATATTTCATACTAAGACAGCACAAAAAAAAACAACCCCCGTCCTACTCTCTAGCCGTAGTTCCAAAAATTTCCTACCAGACCAATTTATCAACACCTTAAAAAAATAAATTGGTCACCTCTTAAAACTCTAGCATTAGATGAAGCCGTGGAGTACTTTAATACTACTTTCTTAGGTATCCTTAATCTTATGGCCCCACAAAACCAACCCAGCCACCTGGATCTCAAAGAACACAGGATCCCTACTCAAACAACAATACATAGCTTGGGCAACTTGGTGTACCAACAAAACAAGTACAAATCAACAATACTTCCTAGCTCAGAAACAAAGCAAAAAAAAAAAATGCAATGACAAAAAAAGTTATTGTATCCATCTACAAAAAAACTCACTACAACAATCCACAAAAATTCTGGTCCACAATCCTCCAACCAGGCAAAATCGCCCCCTCCAAACCCTAACATCAAAGGTGATAACAATGATATTGCCACCCAGTTTAATGACTATTTCACCTCCTCCATCCAAAAGTTATTGAATAATTTCCCCACAACTACCAAAAATACCCCCAAAATACAAAACTGTCACCATAAGACCAGCCCATAGTTCTCTCTTAAACCAGTTCCAACTGACCTAATTCGTAAACACCTTGCCATATTGAAACCCAACACTCTCGCTGCTGATAAACTCCCCGCTGATTACCTCAGGATTGCCACCTCTGCCATTGCCTATCCTATTTCCATACTCATCAGTAGATCCATAGCTGAACACACTGTCCCCTCCCTCTGGAAAATGTCTTACGTTGTCCCCCTACACAAAGGTGGATCCTTGACAGAACTTAGTAATTATCACCCCATAGCTATACTATCTCCCCTATCAAAAATCTTAGAAAAATGTGTGCATACCAAACTACTCAATCATCTTCTTCAATATAACCTGCTAGCAAATTCCCAACCATAGTACCACCTCTGCCCTTATATCCTTCACTGACCACATCAACCAACAAAGAAATCTCGGTAATTTAGTATCTGTTGTCTTCCTAGACCTCTCAAAGGCATTTGACATGGTATCCCACTGCAAATTACTATCAACTCTCTCTGAGCTCAGTCTGGATAACTCCTCTCTAATGTGGTTTAAAAATGATCTGTCCCTCCAGCAACAAGCTGTTAAATGGCATAACTTTCTCCCCTCTCGTTCCAGTGGGACAAGGTGTTCCACAAGGATCCATTCTTGGTCTCTTACTATTTTCCATCTTTACCAGTAACCTCCCCTCAGCTACTCAGCAAATGAATATAGCACAGTATGCTGATGACACCACCCTTATTTGCTCAGCCCCCTCTTTACAATTACTCTAAAACAGAACCCAGGAAGCCTTCAATACTATAGAAAAATGGTCAAATTCCTCCCAACTCATACTAAACCCATCTAAGATCCAACTCATGACCTTCCACCCATCCAAAACATTCACCCCTACATTGCCATTCTCAATAACATCCTCCAACAATACCCTTATCACACCAGTAACTCAAGCCAAGCTACTAGGTGTAACTATTGATGAAAACCTAAAATTCTACAAACATATAGCACTAACGATTGCCATAGTTCATAAAAAACTAAGCTCACTCTACCACTGCAAGAGCTTCCTCACACAGGAATCTTGAATCACCACCTCTCGTACCTATCTACTCTCATCTTACTATATGCTTCCCCAGTTCTAACTAACCTAAACAAATCTGACCTTCTGAAATGTACCTACCTGCTACAATAAAATCTCAAAATTTGCAACCAGTGCTAAGTTTCGTTTTCACCATTGCCTCTCCCTAAGACAACTAGGATGGTATGAACTCCCTAACCTACTAAAATACAATCAACTTCTCCTGACCCATCAACTGCTATACCATCCAAATAAAATACCTGCCCTCTGGTCTGCTCACCTTCCATAATACTGTGCGTCACCTAAGATCTTCACATACTGCCCTACTGACGGTTACCAAATGTTCATATATCTCAGGTCAATCTCTTTATTCCTATGCAGTTGCTAAAGCCTGGAACCCTCTATCTTCTGACAGATGTCTAAATAGTAAAAATGCTTTCAAATCCCTACTGAAAGATCTCCTATTCAAAACTTGGATATGTTCCTGTACAGAACCAGACTAATTTCACATGTTCCTGACTTTCAACATCCCTAGATCACAGGTGTACTGTGTAGTTTCACTTAGTGCACAGTGCTATGAACCAGGTGTTTATGCCACCTTTATAGTTATGATTTCTAATTTATGACCCTGTTTGTCTATGGAAATGTCTTTTTGAATTTATGTTCAAGCAATTGTATATTTGTTGTATAATATCTTGTTTAATTGTTTCTTAATATTCTAATCATTGAATGCTGCATCATTTGTAAAACTGATTTTACTCCTTTTATATGTTCTATGCTCTTTGCACAAAATAGCTATGTTTATATAATTTTTTTTATTATTTTTATTTTTTACTACGTATCTGGAGCTTTTCTCCCCAGGCCACTGCTGAAAATGTTCACCTTGTGTCCAGTCGGACTAACCCGGTAAACAAATGGAAAGTAAAATAAATAAAATTAAATAAATATTTTTGCTAAACCTTCACAAATTATCATATCTTGGAAACTATAACCTAGACATATATTGTTAGAACATTTTTATTAAGCAGACATACGCTTTCACATGACAGCAATAATTCCTCTCTGAGTCCATGCTTATTAAGATATTTACAGAAATATGAACAATTATGCCAAATTTTAAAATTAGCAATATAAATAACACTGAATATCCCTCAAGATGTGCAACTTACAGTGCAAATATCAAAGATAGTTTTCTTCAACAATGCTTAAGGTTTCACTTGACATCATGCAATAGTTTGAAAGTATTAAAAAAAGTATTAGGTACATATGGGAATATTGTTTATTTTCATAATTATTAATAAACAACTAGCAATATCTCAAGTTTAGTGTGATATAAATAGACTTTGACAATGAATTTCCTTGTTTCCTACCATGGCATATCTTACCATACCCCTCAATAACATATAGGGCTGTCAGTTATGACAATACGAGCACAGATATAGAAATGTGAAGAATAAGTGACAAATACTGCAGCACATCCTAGATTATCAGTCTTAGTGATGTTTTGTTAATAACACTTTGCAATTTCTAATACTGCCTATTATTAGCTGGTAAGTGGTTTGATGAAATAAGCCAGACCCAAAAAAGGTCTGGATGCCATAAGGAGCTATAGGTGTGAACTGAAAATATACACAAAAATGCATTTTGGGCTTGAATGTGTTAATGAAACTTTGGAAATTTTGAATAAGTGCAATGATAGAGTAGACCACATTGAATGTTCACCAGTATTAAATAAAAAGGAAGCATCATGGGATGAAAGCTTAAAATTTACTTTAAATATAGAAGAAAATAGTTGGCCTCAGGTATCATCACCAAGAAATAATTATGTCAGTGTACAAAGACTGGAACTCAAGTAAAAAAATGAAGACAAGAAAAAAGTGAGAAAGGACAGGAAGAAGAAAATGGAGGAGGAGGAATACTCTCTAAAGGCATCTTGATAAACCTGAATGATCAGTGCATTCCACATTAATTAGTATCGCAACATCCATCTATCCATCCATCCATTTTCTAATAACTCATGTATACAGTTGTGTGGATGTCAAACCCTATCATGGAAGGAAAAAAAAGAAATGCCATGCTTGTCCACTAACAGAAAACATGATAACACTGGAACATAGAGATGATGTATTACTTTTTCTTGACTACCATTTTTTTTTCCAATTATTCAATCTTTCAAACTAACAGGAGTCAGGAATAAAAATAGTTATACTTCCTTATGAAAGAATCCTGTTATTCCAAAAGCCTGAGTAATTGTAAAATCTAGGTCAGTCAAATAAAGGTATCACCTCTGTATTCCCAGACCCTATGCTGACAACCAGGGGCAGAGAGTATTAAAAACCCATTCTGAATAGGTCACCAGTCTATCAGAGAATACACAAGCACTCACACTCACATTGTGTGGCATTTAATTATAAATGATAGGGAAATGGAGTGTATAAAATATAAAATAAATAACTATAACTTTTGAAGAAATTAAAATATAAAAATCAAATTCAAAAAAAAAAGCAGAGAAAGTGTGATTTGTGATTATATGGAGTAGAAAGATAAAGGATCATGACTTATAACAGAAACTGAATAATAGATTGAAGAAAAAAAATAGGGAGTTGGGAAATACATTCTCAAAGAAAACAAAGAAAAAGAATAAAAACAAGGAAAAAGGAGAAGAGATGAAGGTAAAGAAGGGAAGAGTAGATTAAAGGGACCTCATAATGGACATAAAGATTTAAATGGAAAAATGGTGAAGAGAAACAAGAGGACAAAGCAAGAGAACAGTAGTCAAGGAAAAAGAAATCACAATTACTATTAAGAAACAATGTGATTCAGGATGGAAGAGAGAAAATAAAATGAGAATATCAGTCTTCCAGGCTAGCTATTTATAAAGATAGATGTTAACCAGGAATGTTAAACAGAAAAGAATCTGAAAAAATGTTTTGAAAACCTAACAAAGTTAGTCTTAGGTACTATTATCACTGTACTAAATATAGCAGTACTATAAGAGGCTATGGTTCCTATTCCAGAATGGAAACAATATTATATACAGTAAATCTAATGAGGTATGTCAGTGAAATGAGGTTGCCCATTAGACTTTCTGGATGAGGAATAATAGTCAAAATGAAGAGAGCCTTGCAAGATGGATGCACACTAAGTAACAGCTTAAGTTCAGCTTTCTCAGTGTGAAACAGAAACTCAGAAAAGAAAGCCAGTGAATTTGTTTTCTTGGGTACATTTCAGTAACTGGCTAGTAATTGCACTGCCTGGGTCACAGCAAAAAAGAAATTCTGGGAACCTGAAAAAAATCAATCACAAAAGGTGAAGAGAAAACACGGGCTGGGAACAATCCTGCAGCTGTTCAGCAAAAAGGAGGTCAAGCTTCAGCTTTGGTACAAGACATGACTTCCAGTGATCTAGAGGAAAAAAGTCAATGTGCTCTGAGCTAATTAAAATAACTGAAGTAACAAAAGACTGGAAAAAATGGACAAAACTTTAAATAGATATGCAGATGAGTTTATAAAGCTGAAAAAAAAATCAGAGGTTGACATGAAGAACAGGCTGACTGAGTATGAGACTGCTCAAGAAGAGATGTTTCAAAAATTAGTAGAATTAAAAGACAGAGGATGTATGGGAAAATCTGAGATTTTCTGTTGTACTGGAGAAACTGTAAGGAACAGACTGTATAAAATGTATGTACGCACTAATAAACAACTGGACTAGTATTCCACAGCAGGAGTTGCTAAATGAAAGGCCACATCATATGTATACTCCAAACCAGGCCATGAGAAAGCAATTCAGACCTTTAAGATTAAAGATGCAGAAAGAGTTGATTCTGACAAAACTGTGGCAGAAGGTCAAAATACTAAAAGTGAGAGACTGAGAAGACTGTTTGTGGAAAATGATTACTCACTGTACACCAGGCAGAAGAGGAGTAAATTTATTCCAGCCATCAGGGAATGTCGAGAAGTAGGTGTGAGATTCAAGGTGATACATCCAGTTATTTTCAGAATATTTTTTCTTGGAGATTCAAAATAATTTTTGATGCAGAACAGGCTAAGGAAGAAATAAAAAAAGTTTGTCCAACTAAATGTGAGTTATCAAACAAAATGGGAATCTGCTTCTTATTCTGCTGATACTAAACCCATAGAGAGACTATGCCAGTAAATACTTTTCTAAGGTTCCAAAGGAAAATGTTTGAGAAGCAGAAAAAAAGCACAAGAGTTGACTAGAAGAATCACAAGTATGTTGGAAATGAACCAGCAACTGGATGTGGGAAATGGAGACCAAAAGGAAGAAACACAGCAACGCAGATATTGATGAAGGAATGTGGGATTACAAAGCATTAATTACATTTCTGAAATATGATAGAACAAGAAAACCTGGAAATATTGGACGTTTTTGACTTTGTTAAACTTGTAGGGGACTCCAAAGCATATGCCCTACTTCATGTCATTAATATTTGGAAGACAATTTAAGAGGGGGTAAGAGGAAGGAAAGCTGTAACTGTAAGTAAAACAACATTTTGTTCTTAACAGTATTTTTATAATATATGGTATTAATTGCATGTTATAAAGTAAAGCCTTTTTAGTTGATTTTGTGTGTAACAGGGATACTAAAGTAAACGGGTGAACCTATTTTTTCCTTCCTCTTTCCTTCTTCTTGTTTAGTTTTAAGAAATGTAGGCACTGTGATATAAAGATAGAAGAATGCCTGGGGGAGGACATAGGAAAATGCATACATTTTTATATGATGGTTAGATGAATGATAATATGGATTTAGGTATGTATAATTTTGTATTGTTGATAAACTGAATGTAGGGGGTGTTATTTTGCATCCTGAAAGTAAACAAAGACGTAGTTAATCTCCCTTTCAGGCTCATTGTGTCCTCCCCCAATTCAGTTACCGAAGGTATTGACCTTGTTATAGATTCAGTTCTGAACCCTTTAGTAAAAATTTGAAATTGCATGTTAAAGATTCTTGGGATTTTTTTTAGAGAAGTTCAGACTGTTTCTGGAATGTTTTAGATTCAATCCTAATAGGTATGTGATGTTCACTTTGGATGTGGTTTCTCTATTCAAGTCTAGTCCTCATATTGAATGAGTGGAGTTTGTAAGGGAATTTTTGTTCAAATGCTCAAGTTTTTCTTAGCATAGGGTCAATTTTTACTGTGATATGATTGACCTTCCCTTGTATAATATGGGGTCTCCAGCAGCCCCATCATACACTAATATAGTGATGGGGTGGTGGGAAGCTACTGTATTGAAAGAGTTACATGATATTTTTAAGATTTGTTATTATAAAAGGTTCATAGACAACCTATTTTTTATAATTGAAGGTAGTAGGGTTGACGTTGAACATCTAGTGTTGACTATAAATCAGAAATCTGTTTTTTAAAGTTCATTCTTGATGATTATGGTTGTCAAGTAAATTTTCTTGATGTACATCTTGAATGGGAGAAGGAATTGGAATGTTTTGAAAGTAGCATGCAGGAAGAGCCCTTTTACTAATAGTTACTTGCATAACCAATGTAACCATCCAGTGTTTATTTAAAAGAATATCCCTAAAGGTCAGTATATACGGGCTAGCAGAATGACCAGCAAGAAGGAGGATGCCCATAAGGAATTTGAATTTATTACAGAATTATTTCATAATAGAGGTTATGATGGGGGATACCTTAAGGAATTAAGTAATGATATATGGAATAAAAGGTATAATCAATACCCTCCTGTACTTAAGTTTCCTTTTGTAAGTAACAATGTTCAAACTAATAAAAAGGAGTCTGTTTATACCCTGGATGTGACAACTGATAGTTTAGCAATAAGAAGTATTGTGGAAAAGAATTGGAAAGTTTTGGAAGGAAGTGCAGAATTATCCAAATCAGTAGGAACTAAGCCAAACTTTGTATATAAAAATAGGTATAGCTTGAGAAGTATACTAAAAAATGACCAAACGAAGTATATCCCTAGAGTTTTGGAGACTAATACAACAATGGGAATGTTTAAATGCAGCCATTGCAATTTCTGTACTTGAAGGACCTTTTGTTATTTTACATTTGCCCCATACCATTAAGGTACCTGGACATTTTAGATGTAGAACCAGGGGGTTTGTTTATAATAGTGTATGTAGTGGGTGTACCACTTTTTATATTGGTGTGACCACCCGTATTTTATTAGAACGTATGAGAGAACACATACATAGTATTAAGACAAAGGATCTGAGCAATGCACTTTTCAAACATAATTTAGTATGTTGTAATTACAAAAAAAATTTTGTTTTTCATCTTACAACTCGGCATGATGGATTTGGGGGGGTGAATTTAAAAATTATTTGGAACAAAAGAAAACTTTTTGGCAGGTTAGACTGAAAGATGATAAAGAACAGGTTTAAATGAATCGATTAATATAAAGTGTTTTTTGAAGGATAGAAGATTAAAAGTGTGAAAATTATATTCTATTGCTGAATATATGTATTAGTGATTTTATACTATAGTTATTTAGTATTTTAATTATTTAATTCATTAATTATGTAATAGAATTTTTACTTAATTGTTTTTGATTGTATAAAAATGGTGTGTTTGTGTTATGGTAGTGTGTTCTGAGGAAGTCTTAAGATGAAAGCATGTAAATAAAGGTTATTATGCTAAATTCAAAGTTGCAGTGCTTGTTTCCATTGAGCCTTTACCATGCCATTAGATCCAATACCTTGTTTTTGTTGGTTTTGAGTGGTATTGAGTCGACTTATTAGTTTTGTTTTAATTTATATAACCATGTGATTGCCTGTGTCGTAACTGATAATTTAATAAAGATGTTTCTTATGAAGATTAATTCTAGAAGAACTATAGAAAAAAGAGGAATAAACTTGGTTCAGTTATGATGGCAAGGAAAAGTAAGAGAATTAAGTTGTATGGTGGGAAAAGAGAGTGAATGAGACAGATAGTGAGAAAGAGAGAAGAAAGAAAAAAAGTGAAAGTTTGGTTTGGTAGGGATCTTGTGAGGCATGAAGCTGGAGAAAGTCTAAGGAAAGTAGAAATGCTCTGTTTGAGGATAGTATGAGACAATAGGGAGAAGAAAATATATGAGATGGTATAAGATTTAAAGATGAGAATAATCAGGAGGAGATTAGCTGAACAATACTGGCTTCATCATATAATATACCAAGAACATAAAAGAATACACCATGGAAGATGAAAACTTCATTATTTTTTTTCAAAACTTTATTATAAAAACAGATAAAACCAAATAAAACTAAGTAGGAAGAAAGAGTGGAAGGAATAAAACCTCTTGATATGTATTGTAGAGTGTGTCTAAAAAAATACAGAAACAATACACTAGATGATTCTGGCATCTATTTTATACTTTTAATTTAATATACATTTTTGCTGGGCCTCCTTGCAGCTGAGCATCAGCTGACTCTGAGTACCCCTGAATACCAAACCTTGCTAGCTCCTTCACACTTTCTCAGATCTTATTTGGTGCTGGTGAGTAGTTTAAGACACATGGGTACTGCATCATACATGCTGCCAAGGAGGATTTTTTTTAATATGCCCTGCCCTGATTCCCTTCCTCCCAATGCATACATGTACATTCTTGAAAGGGCAGTCAGTGGGCATGCAGTGGAACATCCTGCCTCTGCAGCAGCTCAGCCAATGCCCCATTATCCTCATGAGCAGCACCCCCCCCCCCGTGCATCTCCAGCCTTTGGTGAGGATCAACCATTAGGCATGCCTGTGCATGAGCCCTCCCTCCCAGGATGTGTACATCCTCCCTTGCAGGCTTGTCAGATGCCTGAGCTGCTAATCAGACATGGGTCATTTGGGCTGTAGTCAGGGCTTTATTCTTCTAATCCTCAATGCTGGCTTGGCATCTGTTTTATACTGTGAATGCAAAAGATGGGAACTAAGAAACAACAAAACCATAAAAGTATTGACATGGAATGTTGTAGGTCTGACTATTAAAGTTACAGTGGAATACTTTTGACATATATAAAGGAATTTGACATTATAAAAGTATATAATATATATATCCTATCTTGTAAATATTGTGAATACCATGATAGTGATACACAAAAAAAAAAAAAAAACAACAAGGACTTTAACTGAACCAAGAGAGAATAATAACATTGGTTAAAATAAGTGAAAATGCACAGTAACAAGTATTAAGGGGGGCTGTATATGTACATATTAGTAGAATGCATGATAAATCAAGCTTTTAAATCTAGATAAGTATAGATCATTGAACATACAGTTTGCTCCAAAAATTAAAAAAGACATTTAAAAAATTGAGGAATAACTAGATTTGGTAATGACTGAGCATAAATCAAATGCAAATGTCAGGAAATTGATAACAGCAAGTGATCTAAATGCTCAGGCAGGTCTTCATGAAAAAAAAATGTGATGTGTTATTAAAAGTAAAGTTAGACATTCTACTAACAAAAAAGTAAATACCAACAAGGTCTTTTGAAGTTAACTTACCATATGCTACAATAATATTAAATGATAATATAGTTTCCAAATTGCTATATTTGCATATAATACATTATACAACACAGTAATAGACTATGCAATAGCTAAAAAGAAAATAGTTGCAAGTGCCTGTAGTTACCTACATAAGAGCAGACGGTGACTATCAACCACTAATTCCTGAGTTTTCTCAAACAAACACACGGTTTTCAGATTAGATAACAATTGAATTAAACTGAGTTGTCACAAGGTTAAGTTTTAACTCAGAATACAGGGGGAGTTTTCACTTTGATTTGTTACATTCCAGGAAAGAAATATCTGCAAGTTATGGAGGACTCTAGCTGTGAACAAATTATGATTGAAATGCATAAAATTAATTCTACCTTGTCAGTTTATATTTTGTGTTTGGACAAAAGGATGAAAGATATCAAAACAGCTTTTTGTGCACATTCATGTCAGTTATTGGACTTGTAAGGAAGATTAAAAAACCTTCAAACAGGAGGTTGTCTGCAAAAGGGAAGTTTAAATGTTTGCAGGAAAAGAGGAAGCCACAAAGATTTGTTGAGTGGGAAGAGAGTAGTTGATGTGTGGAATACATTACTGTAAAGCTATCTGAAATGACTGAAATACCTGTCAACAAAAGTTTGAGAGAGAGAACTCAGGGTATTTCTCCCAAACATTTAAGGCCACGGATCCCTCAACCCTTCCTCATGCATATTAAGTCATGTACCATAAAAAAGAAGGTTTAATTGGTGGCAGAGAATCTAGAGTTTTACGTGACGTGGTTATTCATCAGAAATTAGAAAGAGAAGAGCTATCTTTTAAGAAGCCATTAAAATACACAGGCAGAAAAAAAATCAAATATTGATTTATAAGACTTGAATAATCAGTAACATTTTATATACCTGAGGATGCAGAAACAGAAATTAAATAAGAACTGCAATATTCCCCTGAAGGCACAATATATTTGGGAAATAAACCTGAAGAAAGAGCATCTACAAATGCACAAGACGCGCTGTTCGTAAAAAAGACGCCTCCGTGTCTTTGGGAATTCAACTCTACAACGACACCACACCAGTCCAGTACTCCTTCAGTCTGACAAACAAATTCACAAATACGAAATATTTCACGAATGAAAAATGTAAAAAGAAGAGTTTATTAAAACAAAAGAAACGCCAAAAACTGGTTAAGCGCTTTCACTTGATACAACAAGCTTAATCAGAACACCATATTAGATCAAACAACTGTTTAAATAACATTTTTGGCGCCAATTTGATGAAAAATCAGATGAATTGTGAAGTGTTAAAAAGAAGAGTCTGTTTATACCCCCCATGCACCCCATTATCTCCTTGTTTGACAAAGTAGTGACTTGACAGATTTATCAGTTAGATAGATGGATAGCTGGACAACAGATCGGGTCTAATTTAACAGTGGAAGAGCATAGGGTGCTTCAGGAATTAAGAAGTGCTAGTAATATTAGAATTATGAAACCAGACAAGGGGGGGTGCAGTTATTTATGATAGTGGACTGGTGTGGTGTCGTTGTAGAGTTGAATTCCCAAAGACACGGAGGTGTCTTTTTTACGAACAACGCATCTTGTGCCTCTGTTTTTGTTCTGGGTTTCCTGGTTGCTGCACTGTTCGTGGATTTAACATCTACAAATGGTAATATGCAGAGAATAAGCAATTGCATCATTTTCCTCTTTGAAAAAGAATAATGGAGAGGCAGGAAGTTGCATTTACTGTTGCCAAAAAGAAGTTGAATGGCTTACTGTACAGTTAAGAACGCTCATGTATCCAATTCCTGCTCCACCTCTCTTTTTGATGTTAAGAGGCTGATTTAGATTTTCTTTACAATACTGGATATTAGTTGATTGTATTATGTGAATTTACCCTGAGATTTAAAAGCAGTTTTTACATTGTAGTAGACAAATTTGCACTGTGTGTGTCCATGCACTGGGTGAAAGGGCAAATTAGAGACACATAGAGCACAACTCTGAAAGCCCAAGAAATGTTGTACCTTGTATAACATGCAAATGAAGGCATAATGACATGGTAATGAGCAACATTATTAAAAAGAGAGCAACCACACATGAAAAGAATTGAAAACATTTGCAGAGCAATTCAGAAGCATATATATTTCATGCCAAGAGATGCTAACTCCAGAGTTGTTGACTGCAGCCAAAATATTCAGTTACAGAAGACAGACCATGAAAACATGAACGGGATAGCTAACACACTAACAAATCTGCATATGCAAAGGCTGTTATGCATCATCATCATCATCATCATCATCATCCATGATGAAGTCAAGTCATCCATTTGCATCTAACATGTTATGCCCTCCATGACTCAGAGGTTGTGGACCACTACCATGTTGAAGGAGGCATCGTGCGGAAGCTGAATGAAAAGTATCACCCACATATGCCTGCCCAGGACATGCGTGGAGTACCTGTCCCTGTGGGCTGCAAGGTATGTTTGGCTTTGCAAATGTTACTTACAAGAACCTTTCAGCAACCATCAGGGGAGACAATGGATCTATACCAGGCATCTCTCTCAAGTTTACTTCACTAGCTCACTGATAGCATGCTATAGCATATGAGGTAGTATAGGTGATATACACATACCACAGAAGAGAGGAGAGAACCAACACCATCTGATCTTTTTGTGATGTAGCAAAAAACAAAGGAGTAAACTACAGCAAAAAACAAAAGAATCCTTGTTTTTTTTCAGTAGCTTTTGATGATATAGCCCATTTCCTTGAGGTACTTTGGGCCATAGACTGTACCTACATTGCTATAAAGGCTCCACCTGGAGACCAGGGGCAAAAGCACATTACCCATAAGGAGTGCCATCAGCTGACAGATTGTAATGCACAGGTATAATATGCAATGTGTCTGTAGGCTACCTAGATAGTATCCATGGCTCCCACATGTAGTACATGTCCAACCAATACCAGAGGTTGTATGTAGAGATTTTACCCGAGGACATTTTATCGGTGATGCCAGACATGACCTAGAGCCATGGTTAATCACACCTGTTAGAACTCTACAGACCATGACAGAGAATGGATATAACACCACCGTATCATAGACCTGGGTCATTGCTAAACATGTGTTTGGCCTGCTGAAGGCCTATGTCTGCTATATGGATGTATCTAGGAAGGCACTGCAGTATGGCCCTGCAATATGCAGTGAAGCTTTTGCAGTCTTTGCACTGTTACACAACAGTATAATATGCAAACAGTTACAAATGACAGTGACATTCAGGAGAAGGAAGTTCCAGTCTCAGAGGCAGAGGAGGTGCTGGGTGAGGAGTTCTGGAGAATTAGGCTGCAGGGGGAGGACTATGTCTGACAGTGGAGGATGCAGAATGTCATGGAACAGGCTAATAGACAGCATGCAGTTCATAACTATGAGCCATATGAAAGCATTACATAGTACATTAAAATAATACAAGCAACCTATATCTATGCTGCGCCATAACACGTATAGACTGACCACACCATGTATCAGACATTGGCTACCCAAGTAACACAGTGCTGATGGTAGGCCCCAGTTATAATATGCATAGTTGGAGAGGAGCACAGTGGCCAGTGTCAACAATAAGAATTGTGTATGGGGGTGTGTTTTACCAGTATTGTTATGTCAGGTAAATTTGTGATAATTAGGAGATTTGGTAGACTGTCCAGAGAGGAGAGCACTGTTTCTGTATGAGTGCTTAGAGCTGGGTACTGCAAATGTCTGACTGTGTGTGTGTGTGTGTGTGTGTGTGTGTGTGTGTGTGTGTGTGTGTGTGTGTGCCTGTGTACGCAATGAGCATGTGTCTGTTCAGACATAGCCCCAGCAGATGTTGCAGCATTTTCCCAGGATCTGGTCGGAAGGTTCAGGGCATGCACAGGATATGTATGCACTGACTGTACATGTCCATGTCCATAGGAGTAACCTCTCCTAGAAAGGTCAAGGACACAATCCACACCATGCTCAAAGGACATAGTGTTCTATAACCATGAATGGTGTCTTATACTTTAGGTAGACTTTGCATGAACACCCCTTCCATGTGTATTTCCACTTCACAACATTGTACCCTGGTTGGCAGACTGAAAGTGGCAGTGCTACATGTTCCTGATTGCACACTCATTTCTCCATGGTGGCCCTTCTCACCAGAGATGGACTGACCACTGGAAGTGCATCAGACATGAGATGTAGCCACACAGGGGCACCTACAGTGGGCAAACTCCCGATGTTACATGTCCTTGATGATATACGTGCCCCTTCCTCAGATCATCATGCAAACTACTTACTACTCCAAGAAGCCCAGCAATGCCTGTGTTGGTGCCTGTCTTTCCTTGTTCTATGGCCCTGCACAAATGCTGGATAATGGTGGTTAAGGTGCATTGACACACTCACACACACACACTCACACTCACACAGTTTGGAAGGTAAATGCTACCCATGATGTGGCCAGCCACTGACATGATGTCCTGGATCCTTGAAGGTGAACTGCCGAGGTGCCAGATCACTGTTGCTGTATTAAAATAGAAGTTGCTGCTTGTTTGCTGGTGTAATTTGTGGGGTTTTTTTCAGTGTTAGTCCTGTTTGGTGTTTGGTACACTTGACATGATGTCCCCTGATTTCATCTTGCTGCTCTATGGAGCTTGCAGTAACCAACAGAGTTTGTGCAGCAGGTGATGACATCCCTCCCTGGGCAGGTCTGTTTGCATCTTCCTGTACATGTATGTCATCCTTTGTTTGTGGTTTATGTTGCACATGCACAGAAGCTGTATACACGGGATGGGTTGGGTGTGGCCATTACACTGCCTGTTTCTACCACTGACATCATGACTCCTAACCATGCCAGGATTTAGCTGCCATCATTACTAGACATTTACCCCACATCAGGCAGTCCTACTCTATATCCATGGTGAAAGATCCTGGTAATGCAGCACCTGTCAAAACACCAACAGAGAGCAAACAAACTAAGTAAAAAAGTTTCACAGATAGCTGCGCCCTGTGAATAAACTACTGCTATGTACAGAAACATAATAGGTAACGTACCTTGGCAGATGGCTTCAAAACTTGAAATTCTGATGTTGTTAAAAAATGAAATTGCCATGGGTGCAAATTCTGTTAACACGCACATTGAATTACTATGGCAGATAGTCATCCTTTGGTAAGACATACCCACCTGGGGTATCATCAACTGTTAGACATGGTGGCCTGCTTGTTTCTGTAGCAACGTCTGTCACTCCGTTGTGGATGTCAGAACTGTATGAACCCCCATTCATAGATGCTAGGAACTTTTTCATTTCTGTTAGTGATGTTTAGATTGGTAAATCACCTCACATGGCCCTCTCCTCCTGTGCCAGCTGGGCTACCCAAGTATTGGAGGGATCGTGCATTTGGTAGCCTATGGTCTGACTTGATTATAATTTCTGTTTTGACCACCAACAACTTTTATTTCAGCAATCATGTTCTGCCAGTTTGCTTGCAGAAGGTCTGGTCAGTTCTTTTGTGACTGATCATCCACTGACTGTGGAAAAGAAGACCCTAAAGCAGGATCTCCTTTTCTGAAATTAAAAACTTACACATCCTCTGTTTCTCAAGTTGTGGCATGATTATCTGAAATTGAAAGTAAATATACCTATGAAAAATGTTACAGTTCTACCTGCCATAGCTCTACAGAATTGTGAACTCTAAGGAGCAGTGGTGGCATCAACCATGTGGCAGTGAAATACTTCAAAGTTGCCACACACATGTAAGTAAATGTGTTATTCCTAGAAAATGTGCCTGTCTGCACAGAAAGTCATGTTAAATACATGCTGTATGTGTAACCATGTACCCTGGAAGATGACACAGATGTACACATGCTGTTATGTGGCATTAGTACTAGTATATGTGGGTGCATAGGCCCCAAAGTGGCAACAGAAATCCTTGTATGTGGGCAATTGTATAGGTCATACAACCCCAACCCAACCTCCCACAAAAAAACACACACAAAGTTAAAGTAGCACAATCCTGACATATAATACCCTGTCACAGTATTCCACAGTTAAGGATCATAAGTGTTAGACAGGCCACTGAGCAAACATACCCTCGACTGATACCTTAATGACCCCCCAAACAGTGTGTGCATTGAGGAATGTTTTTTGATCTATAAAGTAAGGTACACCCAAAACACATTAGTTGTAGGTTTCCAAATTCGCAACAAATTCAGTAATGCCCTAGACAACAAATTCAGTAATGCCCTAGTTGAATCAACAGAATGAGGGTCATGTTGGTTAAGAGATGTTGGTTGTGTTGGGACACTACCATAAATACTGGAGGCTTGCACAGCTGCTAAATAAAGTTCTCTGTGTCTTACACAGTCTGAAGAAGTGGACTGAAATCAGGAAGCCTCCCTGAGTAGGTGGAACAGGCTCTCCAGGTGCTGAGATTAGGGCTGTAGGTGGCTACATGTTGTTTGAAGTAAGAGTAAATGTGTCATATACATGTCCACTGATGTGCTTTTTTTTTTCACTCTTTTTTGTGTTTCTGTCTCAACAGGGTCAGTTGTAATGCACAGCAGAGAGGCCATGGTCACCTGGACCCACATCAGCCCATGTGCCTGTTATTGGGGGTCACTAGCAACTCCTAGTCTTGCCTCTCTGCAGAGGGACAAATATCCCCTATGCAAGCTGACCTGGACAGTTTCTGGTGCCAATAGGAAATTTACACTGGGCTTGGCACCCATGCCCCTTATGGACAGAAGTAACTTATAACTGCCTGGCTCTCAATGTCCTATTCAGATACAGGACGTCATTATTATTTCAGGAAAACTTGGCTAAACTTAGAAAGCCCCCCTCCTCCCCCAGGTAATTAGCCTAGTAACAATCTATGAATCTGTGAGTGTTCTTCAGATAAGAAGCAGAGGCTCCCCACCTGGGAGCATGGAAGATAGGTTCCCCTAAGTCACCCAATAGCAGGTGTGGTGGCTGTTGATGGCAGCAATGTACCAGCAGTGTGACACTCACATTGCCACACTGGGTCATCTTCTTGATCCTTGTGTAGCTAATAGTGTCACATGGCTGGCCACCCAATCCATCAAGCCTCAAAAGGCAGTATCTGTCCAGGATGTCAGCCACAAAGGTGACTCACCTCTGGCTAGGCTTTACTCTGAGCCTGTACAGCAAGCCCATCATGCCTCACCCTATCTCCCATCATGCTGCTCACCTTCCTTACGTTTTTTTCTCCATGCTCAATTTATAGTCCAATCCCCCCATCATCAGTCATCCTTCCTTTGCCTGTTTTTATCTCACCACTATTGCCACCCATTTCTGAGGATGCCTCACCTGTCTGACATCAGCTGGGTATAACAACCCTGTGTTTCTTATGCTTAGTAAAACACTCTGCTTATCCTATGCTGACGAGGTCAAAACAAGGCCGAAATATGCATATCCATAGCTAGTGGGGTTTGGCTTTATTGCCCTGAAATTGTCCATTAAAATGACTTCAAATGTAAATGTCATGGGCAATCAGAATCGCCATATAGCTGAAACACCTGATGTTCATAAGGGTCATTTGCATATGTCCCATGTGCCTCTGTTACAGGAGGTTTGGGAGGTCACTCATTGGAAGTTCTAGCTTGGCTGGAGTTTTCATTTAGTTTTTTTTATTAAAACTGTAGAAATCAATGGTTTAGCACTTTCATCTTTACATGGCGGTTCTGAGGATGTCTTGTTTTTAAAGAGGATTGTGGTGCTGAACTAGTAGTGGTTTTGGTTTAACAGTGAAGTTGTCCTCTAGTTCCAGATGTTGATGAAGAATTTGTTGTGTAATAATTATTTCTTGGAAATAAAATAACCTAAATCCCAGAGTCAGATAGATTTCAGATGCCTTCCATAGCCTCCCAGTCTAAGACGCTAATAGCAAAACCTAAATAATGGCATTATTTTTACTTGAAGTTTAAACACATAATTGTAAAGTGAACATTCAGAAATAAAATAATGCCACCGTCACTAAAAATAAATGCATACAGAGTACAGATTGAGTATACAAGCATCGGAAAAAGGGAAACTGATGTCTGATCATATCTAAAATTTTAAACTGTGTGGAAACTGAAAATAAAATTAATGTCATTCTATTGATAATACTGTGGTAATACAGGTAAATAGACCAAATATTCCCAAATACCTGAATGTTTAAATGAGCATTGTAAAAAGACTTAGAACATTTTGTAGAATCAATAAATATTTTACAAACATTTTCCAGTTTTTGAAAGAATGGTATGACTGCTGCACCCATTCTTGCTTATGTAAAACTTTAAAAATTATGAACTTGTCTGAAATAAAATAATGTGATTATCAGACATGTTTTCTAGGATACATTTGAAATACGATTATACCACATAATGTCATCAGTTCTATGTCATATTTTTTCCAATTGTTCAGCGGTTGACCCCATTTTTTTTTAACAATAAAACAGTCACTGTAATGATAGATAATATACAGTTCCTCATCTTTACTCAACGAAAAAAAGAAGATAGTTGACCCATATGAGATCCATAAGACTGAGCATTATAACTGTTATTATTCAGCATGACCTGAGTATGAATGTATTTGCAGGTAACTGGTATGTATGCGCCTGCTGCCATTTGATTCCCAAGATATCTGAATGCCATCGTTCACTAGCAGATCCAGCTATAGAATGATGGAAAATGAAAATAGCTGAATCATTTCTTTAAGGTTATATAAAACTGAAAGTGTATTTACATGGAATGTTAGGAAGCCATGCACTGATTTAGTTGAGACCTGGTTACAAGACATAATTAAAAGTTATGTACTCACCGTAACTAGGCATCTGTATTGTCCATTTTCATTCTTCCTCAACGTATGGGTTCGGATCCGATCCTCAGATCCGACTTGGCCACATATACGAGACTTTGGATCCAGCCTCAAGCTCCCCCCTCTACCCAGGGTCTATAATACGTTATTGAATACCAACGTAATCAAAAACGTAATAGTTGACCCGTAAATGTCGAAGTGCTAAAACCTCAAACATTTCAACGGAGATCTCCGTACAGTGCAGAAATAGAAATTTTTCATTTTCTGCACTGTAGTGCAATCTTGGAGTTGGTATATTTAAGTAGCGGGGAGGGGAAGCCCCCACATGGGGGGTGCAGGGGGGCTTGCCCCCCTGCTTACAGTGTTTAAATGGTTTGTTTGGGTAGGTTTTTTTCTTTTTATTAACTGTTCAAAGTTTTAGCACTTCTACATTTATGGGTCGACTATTACATTTTCGATTACGTTAGTATTCGATAACGTAATATAGACCCCTCTACCCATAATGCCCTAACCCATCCCCATTGCCTTAAATCAATAGTTAAAGGGAAACAGGTATAGACAGAAAAGACAGGGCTCAAACCTGGAACTGTAGGTTCCAAACACAGTCCAGAAAAAAAAGGATGGGTGATGGATGGGAGGGAAGTTGGAAGGATACTCCGGAGTACTGCCAAACCAAAGACAGCTCTGTTTCTGGAAATGATATCCAATTTATAATGAGAAACAAAAGTGTGGGACTTGTACCATGTAGCTGCAGCACAAATATCAGTCGATGACCTTTACCAAAATGCAGATGAAGTAGCCATGGAACTGGCTGAGTAAGCTCAGGGAGATTTAGGTAATGTTATACCTTTCTGAGAATAAATCCATGAAATACAGACTGCAATCCGTTTAACTGGGGTAACTTTAGAAACTGAATGACTAGGTGATTTGAAGAGAAAATCACAAAACTGTTTTGTCCTGTGAAGGTAAAAATGTAGTTATCTGTGCACTTCAAGAAGGTGTGACATGCCCTCCCCTTTATTTGAAAAATTTGGAAAGAAAGCTAAGTGAATGGATTGGTTGATGTTATTTTCAGAAGCCACATTAGGCAAAAAAGAAGCATTACTCCATAAGGAAACCCTATCTTTATAAAAAATAATGTAAGGAGTTTTAAAACAAAGAGCCTGGAGTCCAGATATTCTTTTTGCCAAAGTTATAGCTACCAAGAAAACAGTCTTCCATGACACAAATTTTAGATCAGATTTGTTTGATGGTTTAAAGAGTTTTTGTGTTAAACCCTCAAGTACAGCTGTTAGATCCCAAGGTGGTGGCAGGTCCTTTATCAGAGGCCTCAGAAGAACAACGCCCTTCATAAAAGCTTTACACAATCTAGAGGAAGCCAAGGGAAAAGATTTGTTTCCTGTGTGAAAATTAGAAACTGCTGCCAAATGAAGCTTAATTGTAGAGAAAATTGTCTCTTCTTTTAAAAGGGTTGTCAAAAAATTAAGAATATCAGAAACTGGAGCAGAAAAATGGTTCAATTTCCTTATCTGACACCCAAATGAAGAACCTCTTCCATTTGCTTTTGCAACCTTTTTTGGTAGAATCTTTTTTGACAAACCAAAATAATGTCACGTACAGGGGAAGAAAGCCTGGACTGTGTAATTATTACTGGAAGTAGTGAAACCAGGCAATTTGCTTGAAGGCCTGGATGCTGGGGTGTTGAATCTCTGACGGGTGATAGAGGAGATCCTGAGTGGACTCCAGTATCCATGGAGGATAACAAAGGTGAGACCATAGAAAGGGAACCATACTTGCCAAGGCCAGAAGGGAGCAATGAGGATTACTGAGCTCTTCAGCCGACCTGTTTTCTGTAGAAATTTGGAAATTAAGGGCACAGGAGGGTAAGCATAAAGGAGTCCCAAGGGCCAAGAGTGCATCAGAACATCTCTTGGTGACTCCCCCTGAGGGGGTATAAGAGCGAAGTACTTGCTGTACTTGTTGTTGGGGGGGGGTAGCAAATAGGTTACAGCAAGGTTTACCCCAACACCAGAAAATCATCTCAGCTACCGACTGATTGATAGACCACTCTTGAGGCATCAAAATGGATCTGCTTATTTTGTTCACAAGCAAGTTGGTCTTCCCCAGAATGTGTGTAGCAATTAGAAAGTGTTCTGATAAGATCTGACATTCCTAAACCCTCAAGGCCTCTCTGCAGAGGGGATAAGATTGAGTTCCTCCTTGCTTGTTGATGTACCAGACTACAGAGATGTTATTGGCCTGAATTGCAATAGCCCCCAAGGGGAGAGCATCTTGAAATGCCTGCAATGCTAATAGGACTGCTCTCATCTCTAGGACATTAATATGCTACTTGGTCTCTAGGAGAACCACATGCCTTGGACAGTTCTTCACAAGAAATTCTCCCCCACCCTAGTTGAGAAGCATCTGTGGTCACTGTGGCTACTGGGTTTCATAGAACAAAGGGTCTGCCCAGAAAAAGATCATTGGATTGTATGCATGAGAAAATGTCTTGCTTGCAAATTGGGATGAGCTTTACTTGAAAGGACAAGGGTTGATATAGAATGGACCACTGTACAGCTAGAGTCCATTGGAGAACTCATATGAAAAAGCATGCTAGAGGAAGTAAAACTATAACTTCTGCCATTGTGTCTGAAGTACCAACTTTGCCAGAGAAGGTGGGTGGGCAAGGATAGCCTGAACCTGATTTCTGATAAGTACAACAATGTGAAGAGGCAAAGATGCTACCTGTATTGTTGTATCCAAGACGGAACCAATGAACTCCAGGCTCTGAACTGGTATAAGTTTTGATTTGGCAAGATTTATCGTAATTCCCAAAGTTTTGCAAATCTGGAGCAAATATTCCATGACCTGTTGTTGCAGATGCTTGGAAGGGGCAGTGAGGAGCCAGTCCAGTCATCTAGATATGGAAACACTTGGAATCCCTTCAGCCTTAAGTGAGCTGCCACTGCTGCCATGCATTTGGTAAACACCCTGGGGGCTGTGGTGAGTTCAAAGGGCAGAGCTCTGAATTGGTAATGACTGGCTCCCAGCCAAAAGTGAAGATGTTTTTTGGATCATCTGTTTATTTTGATGTGATAATACACATCCTGAAGATCTGTAGAGCACATCCAGTCACCCTTGTACAGAAAACGCAGGATGGACTGAACCGTGACCATTTGGAACTTTGCTTTTTTTACATACTGGTTCACTTTGCTTAGATCCAAAATGAGTCTGAGGTCCCCTGTTTCCTTTGGTACTAAAAAGAATCATGAATAAGTTCTGAATCCTATTTGGTCTGGTGGGACCTTCTGGATGACTCTTTTTTTCTAGCAGCTTTTGTATTTCTTCTGCTGCGACCTTCATCTGACTAGGTGGAACATCTGGAAGTTTCCTCCATAGACAATGAGGAAGAAGGGAAAATAGTATGCAATAGACTCTGGATATTATTCTTAGCACCCAAAAATCTTGTGTCATAATTGCCCAGTTGTCTCAGTCCAAAGGGAACCAACCCCGACTACCTCCAGAGCTGGACAGTCAGGCAGCACTTCAGGAATACTATAAAGGTCTGTCTGAAAAAGAATCTCTAAAGCCCTGGTACTGCAGATTTCCTCTGCCTCTAGGGTAATGTCTACCATTAAAGTTTTCTCCCTTGCCTCTGGAGGAATTATCCCAATGCGAATCTTGGAAAGGTCCCTGAGATTTTCGGAACCATATTTTTGTACCAACTCTTTGGTTCCTAAAGAAGGTCCGTTGAGGCATAGAAAACTTGATCCCCATGGCAGCCAGGTTCTTTCCATCTTGTTCACTGTGGGTAAGCATATCCTTTACTGATGGCCCAAACAAGGAAGTGCCATCGAATGGGCCATTAATAAAGGATGTCTTAAAAGGCTCCGCAAAGTTGCATAGCCATATCCAGGCATGCCTCCTTATGGCGATGCCTGAACCAGCTGCTCGTGAGGTACTTTCAGCTGTGTGAGAGATCAACCTCATTGAAGCATTTGATATTGATAAAAGAGTGGAGAGTTGAGAGGATTTCTTTTTGAAGTCCTCAGCAGACATGGACTGTGAGAGAGAATTTGATAGTTCTTTGTTCAAATCTCTCTGAAGTCTAGTAAAATGTGCCAAGTAATTTATTGACCTCAGAGAGAAGGTAGATGAGACAAACACTTGATTTCCAAATCTGTCCAATGCCCTAGACTCTCTGTTAGGTGGATGGACAGAAGAGCTGTGTTCTGATAGCTCTTTCTTACTGGCTGCCACCACCAGCATAGCATCAACTCGGAATCCTTTGCTCCAGTGGGGTTTGTCTATAGGTGGGGCCAAAAATGTTATGGGGCATTTGGGGATGGGCTCAACAGTATCCATCTCCTTCCATGCCCAGTTTGAAACCAAATCAATTAGTTCATCCACCAGGGGGATTACTCCCAACACGTAGATGAGTCAGAACCAAAAGCCTCCAAGAACATTAATTCTTCTGGAGAGGGATTTTGGGATGACCAACCACCCTTCTGTTTCCGGATTTCTAAAATATCTCCAAAGGAGATGTCATCTGGTGGTGATCTACAGGATCCCTCTCCTTCATCAGAATCGGTATTCTCAGTGAGAGACTCCATGGGGTAGTCTGTGTCTCCTTTTGCATGTTCTCTTCCAGTGTACTTCCTCCTTGGGGTGTTCTGGAGAGGTGTCAGAAGAGAGGGGAAGTTCCTTCACTAGAACTGTCCGGAGACTCATTGGAAGTGGCTGTCACTGTGGAATACGTCTGACCAACTCAGAGCTCAGAACTGATGAGAGAAAAGGGCAAAGATCAAAAATATGAGAAGACAGCTTCTTTGAAGAGAAAAAGCCCTTTCCACCACCTCAAAAGCTGAAGGTCCAGAAGAAGCTTTGACACACCATCTTGGAGTAGAAGCTCCTGAAGAAGGCAGATCTTGGCCACCCCCAGATGTGGGCCTCAAAATGTCCAGGGCTAAAGCTCCGAGGGGACGAATGAATCTGACAAAATTGGAGTCGAACCTATCCCCTCAGATCTGATGCTGACACTTCAGCTCCAAGGCCCATTGTGATCCTAGGGTATCGGAGCAGAACCAGTCAAGGAAATAGTTGGAGTGTAGGAAGAAACTTTCCTCAGATCTGACACTGAATCTCTCGGGATCTCAAAAACCACTGGATGAATCAGAGAAGGATAAATAATAGTCTTAGATGTGACAGGCATACTCACAGATCTGACAGAAGAATGGTGTTTGTAATACCCTAATCTGGATCTGAACTGTAAATAACTTTTGTTTCATCCTATCCACATCTGTTTCTGACAAACATCTGGAGGATCTACAGAAAGTGGTGGATGGAGGCCTGGAATGCTTCTTTGAAGTTTGAAGTAGCTGAGTAGGCAAGGTGGGAAAAATTGGTCTCAAGGCATATTCCAGAGTTGCACTCCTAAAGGATGTACCTAGCTTAGGATCCGATGACTTAGGATCCAAAGGAGGGGCTGCTGGATGTATTGTTATGACAGCAGTAGCCAAAGCCTTAGGATCTGATGGCTTTGGATCCAAATGTCAAGTCTTCTGATCTGACGAGGTTGGATTTGAGATTTTCCTAGTTATTGATGGTGGCTCTGATGAAGACCTGGGAGCCTTCGAAGGAGAGCATTTGCAGGCTCCAAAGAAGCAGACTTACTTGTTTTTGAGAAGGTTAGAGCCCCTGAAGAAGTAGTAGAGGGAAGAAGACCCCTTAAAATTAGTTTATACTTTCTATCTGCCAGGGCACTAGGATTAAATGTAGAACAGATTCTACAAGATGTGTCCAAATGCCTGGCTCCAAGGCAATAAACCCACTCCTTATGGGCATCTGAGTTTTGGATCTTATGCCCACAAGAAGTACATTTTTAAAGAGTCCAACATAATTACAGAAAAGGAAGACAAACACTATTAGAAACAATAGCAGAAAACAACGGTTTTTTTTTTTAA